>NC_060281.1:14490602-14790602 GCF_021613505.1 Equus quagga
GGATTTAGGATGAAATTTAGCAGATGAAGAGCTTTTGTTCTTCCCTGCCCCTCGCCAAGGCCCTCCTTATTACAATGGAACTTGCCTTTGGAGCCATTTCTGACACCTTGCCCTCTCCACCTCCTTGCATATCTTTAGCTCACTGAGATAACATTAACTTAGAGATGTAAAAACAACATCCTTTCTGAGAATATGGGAGTGTGTGTGTGTGTGTGTGTTTGTCCATTAGGTAATTCAAGTACGTAAACCAGATTCTCTAAAAAGATATAACCATTTATTCCTTTGCTCAACAATTATATATTGAGTGCCACCTACCTATCAGTCACTGTTCTAGACATTGGGAATACACAAGTGAACTAAGCAGGGAAGTGTGCTCATGAAGCATGCATTCTAGTGGGGAGAGGGCAGACAGTAAACATGTAAATACATAATATGTCTGATGTTAAGCGTTATGAAGAAAAATATACTTGGGTAAGGGGCCAGGGCACACAATTCTGTATAGACTGGAGAGGGCAGGCCTCAGTGGGAAGTTGACATTTGAATAGAAACAGGAGGGAGGGGCTGGCCCTGTGGCCAAGTGGTTAAGTTTGTGCACTCCACTTTGGTGGCCCAGGGTTTCGCTGGTTTGGATCCTGGGCATGGACATGACACCGTTCATCAGGCCATGCTGAGGAGGCATCCCACATGCCACAACCAGAAAGACCTACAACTAGAATATACAACTATGTACTGGGGGGGCTTTGGGGAGAAGAAGAAGAAGAAGAAGAAAAGAAACCCAAGAAGAATGGAAACAGATGTTAGCTCAGGTGCCAATCTTTAATAAGGAAAAAAAGAAACAGGAGGGAGTGAGTCACATGGATATCCAACAGAAGAAGAATGCAGGTAAAGGAGGAACAGACGCACAGGTGTTAGTTTGAGAACTAACAAGCAGGCCAGTGTGTTTGGAGCAGATGAGCAAAGGGGTGAGTTTTGGAAGATGATGTTGGAGGACATGGGATGTTACTGGACATGGGATGGCCGATAGTGAGGGGCCTGCATAGCCCAATGGAAGGCCTCTGACTTTTCTTCTGAGATGGAAAGCTCCTATAGAGTTTGGAAAGAGGACCCCTGCTGTTTCCAGTATAAAGGCACAACTCTGACCACTTTGTCACAGGATAGAAGAGTCTAGTTCAGTGCTTTGCAAACCACCTACAGGAGGGAGACAGATTTAATAGCTCATTCAAGCTAAAGTGTTTGTGTATATGGGGGGCTTTAATTATTTTGGCATAATTGGGAAAATTCTGCATGAAATGCAAATGTTCTAAATCCTTTTAAAGAAAAGTATTATAAAGATGAACATATGTTTTATGATCTTAAGTATTTATTCTCACAATACCAAATAATTTTATTATAAAATAATATTCCTATGTTACAGAAAATCTGGATATTAGAGCAAGACGGTGCCCATATCCGTTAAGGTTATTTGATTCCAAATAACAGAAACCAACTTTCTTTTAAAAAGGAAATTTACTGGGAATGCAGGGAGTAGCTTACATAATTTGTGGAAAGTCTGGAAAGTCAGATGTAGAAGTGAGAGCAATCAGGGCATTTGGAGGGGGATTGGCAGGTGGGGGGTCTCAGAAACGGAAACTCATCTCTGGCTCATTAAGATACCACCACTGGAATTGCTGAGATCTAAACATCTCCAGTCATCTCTTCTCTTTTGCTTCAGATTTCCATTTGAAGCCTGGGTGCATGACTTAGACTCTGGAAGAACAGGACACCATGGTTGACAGTCCCTCTGTTCAATGGAGCAGAGCGGTTCCTTGAGGAAATTAGGGTCTATTATCAAAAGAAAAGTACAATGGATGCTGGTCAGCTAAAGTGCTACAAATGTCATGATGGTAGCACTAATGACACTTCCTTGTATCATGATTCTTATAATTTTGGGACATTTTCTTCTCCCTATTTCCTCTTCACTTATTTCTCAGTTCTTTTAAAATTTAATTTTGTATACGCTGCTTTTATCTGCTGCTAAATGGTAAAAATGGTGACCTTCTCATCTCTATTTAACCGTTCCTATCTTGCTGGACATTTAGGTTATTGGCATTAAAAATAATATCAATAAAGCTGCAGTGAATATTGATAGCTAACCTAAGCTGGCTTAGTAATAGAGTGCTTCTACTTCTGGGTGTCTGAGCCACTCTATTGTGCTTCTAGAAGAGAGGGCAAGATAAAATGAGTCCAGTTCCAGCAGAAGTATATAAATGAAGAGGCTTTCATCAGACATTGGAACTGGCGAAAGGAGGAGGACTTATGCTCTCAGGGACTGACCATCTTCTCTTTGGCCGTTAGGAGGCAAGCTGATTTTCATGGATCCAGGACCCATCGAGCTCAGGGCACACTCCATCCTTGTTTCCCATGGTGGAGAGCTCCGGATTGGGTCCGAGGACAAGCCCTTCCAAGGCAAAGCTGAGATCAAACTCTACGGGAGTTCCCACTCTACCCCCTTCTTTCCATATGGTGTCAAGTTCCTGGCTGTGAGGAATGGAACCCTGTCCCTGCACGGTGAGTGAGGCCGTGGGCCAGAGGAGATGGGGGAGAGCTGTGTCTAGCCAATGTGTGGGCAATGGGGAAAATGACAAAACTACTTAAAACCCTTTGGCTGTTAGTTGCTGAGGCAACAAAGTTTATCAGAGCACAGGCACTATTTCCTTAAAAAAGAAATATTAATTGTTGTAATTCCTGTGGCAGAGTAGATTATAGTTCCCAATTATATTTCCCCTTCCTATAAGAGGGTTATACACTTCCACCCACCGTCAGGTGACTTTCTGTGCCTCCCTGTGGGTGGACCACCCTTCCCTGCCCCGCTGAGAGTGGACTTAGCCAAGGACTTGCTCTGGTCAATGGAGTGTGAGCGGAAATGATGTACTGCATGGCCAAGTAGAAGTTTTAAGAGCTGTTATAATGTTTTGGCTATTTTGCCCTTTTCCCTCTGCTTGAGAATAGCCTGTCCCAGATAGGGGCAGCTCCTTTGTCTTGGGAACCCGAATGACAACACGGGCACAGCTGCAGCCAACCTACTGCTCTCACGTCTGTGAGTGAGGAATAAACCTTTGTTGTCATAAGCCACTGAGATTTGTGTTTGTCACTGCAGCACAATATAGTGAAAACTGACCGATCCAATTAGTCAGCATATACCGATGGCTGTGTACTCTGATGGCATCACAAACAAATAGAGACGACTCCATTTTGTTGTTGTTGTGGTTGGATTCCCCTCCCGTGAACAGGGTTCAGTTAGAGTTCTGCTTAGCGTCCTGTTACAGATGGGTTGGGTGTTTATGGATTTCTGGGAATACACAGGAATTGGGCTACAGTGTGTTTCTGCTCCAATTTTATTTGCCTTCTGATCACCTAATCCCACTTTGCAAAATGGACATTTTTACTTTCCTTGAGATTCAGGAAATTACTAAGAGTCTTAGGATGATCCTTAACATTAACTGGAAAATTTAAGTATTAAATAATGAGCTTTAAGTATCTTTCAGTAGATACTTATGTGCTTTTGCTTACATTGCATGAGCCAAAGGCAGAGCAAAATGTGGGCTCCAGGTAGTGGCCCAATCTCCAGAAAACATGATGCTGTCTACGTTGGCATTTCTGTATTGGCATAACAAGATAAAACCCCACTACCTATCATAGAATAATTGTTAGACTTGGGCGTGAAGCTATGCTGAGGAGTCTGCCATTTTTTCTCCGTAAAGGCTCTATTGTAAACTGTGGGCTCAATCATTGTCTACTAAAAAGCCCTCTTTGCCTTTTTTGACTTGCTATGAGAGAAAGCGGGATCTTTTTGTCAAGTATTTATTGTGTTGACTAGGAACCATCCAGGGTGCTAGATACTGGGGATAAATTTTATAAGGTTTAAAATATCTTGTAACTATCTGGACAGAAATTCAAAGTGCCTGTGCTGTTCTTATGTTCTCTATCTAAGGAGGACTTTTTTCTTCTATCTACATCAGCAGACACTAACATTGATCTTGTAACCCAGGATCCATGAGGGTCTTCTATCTCTTCACACATCAGCCATGGTCTTTAAATGTTTATTCTAGTCCGGCAGCACTTAGGCCATCAGACCAATGTGTTGCTGTTTACCACTGAAAACACATAGCTGGAGAACAAGAGGGCACAGATCAATGTTTCCACCAGCCCACAGAGCATCTGAAGGACCCTGAAGCTTAACACGGACCCTCTGGTTTGACAGCCAGTGTCCTATACAAGGCAGGTGACACAACTCCAGCTAGAAATGGAAATTTAAATGAAGAAGAGGGAAAACGCTCTTAATTCTTTTACTCTGCTTCTTTCATTCTAACTCCTCTCATTCTCACCGTCTATTACGAAGGATCAGTGAAAGAGTTCATAAATGTACCTTTATGTGCCTGTATTTTAAATGTCCCCTGTGTGGCTAAGCCTTTGTGTTTAAACAGATGTCAAGTTAAGAAAATCTCTAGTGCCATTGCTTACAGTCAAAACGGGGCAATTAAAGCAGAATAGATGCTTCTGATATGTTTTGAGAATTCCGAAAGTAAAAAAAAAAAAAAAATGTTGCTGCTGTAGCCCTGCCATGTGACTGGATACTGAGAGTGCAGACTCCTCCTCTCCCTCTGCTCCCCTCACTTCCATCTTCTCCCCTCCTCTCCTTCTCTTTCTCCTTCCACCTCTTCTTCCTCTTCCTCTCCTTTCTTGTATTCCCAGGGTTAGGTTGGCATCAAAAACTGTTTTACCCATTTCCCCAAAGCCCTGCCAATCCAGGAGAGACTAGGATCTCTCGCCAACCACAGAGCTTGCACAAGGAACACAGGCAAAATCAAGCTATTTTCCTTTCTGACGGGATGCGGCCGCATCGCGTTCATTTGACAGAGATATCATGTAGAAAAGAGCTGAGCCACTGGGTGAGAGGGATTCCTCTTTGCAGGTGCTGTCAGAGAATCCCAGTCACAGCCTGAGGCTCATCAATTCTCTCCCTTCCCCTGGCTCCCTAACCACCTGAGGTCTCAAACAGATTCACCCTCGGGTGTGGTGGTATAGCCTGGTTAAAATCGTTAGGTAATTTCACTGGCCTTTTTCCAGGGCCAGAGGTGGGTCTGGTGACACTAGGGCTTTAGGGAAAAACTAATTTTCCTTTGCTGTCAACTATGTAAAACAGTGAGAAACTTGATTCACTGCTTTGCACCCAGAAAATCCCTAATGACCCAGAGTTCACTCAGCTTCCCAGGATGATGTAGTGAGGAGATTCACCAACTTTAGGGCACAGAAGACTCTTCTTGGGGAGATTTTTAAAATGCAGATTTCTGGACCTCACCTCCAGCATCTGACTCAGCGGGCCCGAGGTGGGCCTAGGAATGAGCATTTCAATGGGACCCTCAGGTGATTTGATTCAGGTGGTCCACTGACGACACTTGGAGAAATGCTGTTTTTCGTGGTTAAAAGTTTTGGAATCACAAATCATCCAGTTCTGCCATTTATCAGCTATGACCTTGGACAAAACCCAGGAAAACACAGTCTCCACCTCATAGACTTATGCTTGTGAACTGCCCCAAAGTATCTGGCACACAGTAACACTCAAGCAGTGTTAGCTATAGCTAACTTGGTTATATTCTTTTTTTCCCCCAAAGCACTGAGTACCCAGAGCCTATGATCTCATATTTTCTTTTAGGGGGAGGGGGTTTTGTTTCAAAATTTGGCATGGGGCCAGCTCTGCCTAGAGATTTTTCTCCTTATTAATTTTCTTGTCTATCTCTTTTCATCAGAAGAAGAGCGAGATCTTAGCTCTGGACATCATGAGCTGACAACATTCCCAGGCATGTTCTGCTCTGTTCCCACCACCTAGCAAACACCTCTTGATTTTAATCTCTCGCAGCGCAGCTGCTTCCCACAGTGGATAACCGCCATTCTCAGGTGTGGTTACCCTAAGGGCTTCTTGGAAACCATTTGCATGGGCCCAGTTTAGCCAGAAGCAGAGCACTGCGTGATATAGGAGGCCTTTTGCAGGCATTTTATTCCTAACCCCCAACAGTCAGAGGACTGACTGGTGGATGCTAATTTAACTCCAGTGCGGGTCATAGAGACTCACACAAATAGGTCTGCGTGTCAGTCATATAGCTTTCCCCACCTTCTCCCTCCCACCTCATTCTTCCTTGCTGCCCCAGTAACCCTTCTGTTCCAGCTGATTTTTATCATAGATTAAAATCACTAAGCAAACAGGCTTTGCTGTTCAGCTGTCACGAGGAAAGATGGAGTTGAAGGCACGTTTCATGTTTTTCTTTTAATGTAGAAAAGCTCTCACACTCAGACACTCACACACACACCTGCATGCACACACCCCCACACGCAGCAGCGCTGTCTTTCTCTTTCTCTGGGTTTGGAAGCGGATGGGGCAGGGCATGTTCTGAATCTCTGGTGGAGATCAGATGGTTCTGTAAGTTCTGTCAGCTGCTCGCTTTGATATGTTAATATGACTCAAGGGTCGCTGGATTCCTCCAGAGGGGCGGGCTGGGGCTTGGGTGGTTGTAGTCAATAAGGAAATTTCACTCTTGCCTTTTCCTTTCCCCACTCTGTCTGCCAATCCAGGTTCACCACCCCAAACCGAGTGCCAATCACATGTCACTTTTCCAGGGGGTCGCTGTCAGCCTGGGTGACATGAATTTTTGACAATGTAATTACGGCCCTTGCTTGCACAGTGGGAGTCTGCGCGGGATGGGGGGGCTTTTATTGATCGTCCAGCAGGGAAATTTATCAATGTCTCTCCCTTCATTTCCAGCTCCTCCCTGAGAAATTTGGCTGACAGTTTCTTAGAAGGAAAAGCAATCTTATGGCCTTGAATGGACTTCTGTCTTTGTCCTTTTCAAGAAATTACAAGATCCAGGCATTAAATATAAATGACAGTTTCTGGGAAAGCGAGTATGTAGGAGCATGATTGAGGAAAACACTAGCACAATTGTTATAAATATAAGAACTTGGTAAGAATAAATAGGAAAAACACTCTAAACAGGCAAGTTTAGATAGGGTTTGGTTCCCTTCATAAAGTGGCAAGTATCTGTATTTAAATTCCATGCTTTTTTATAGGTACTGCATATGCACACTGTTATTGTAGTTGCTGAAGGTGTCAGGCTGTCGTGAAGAATGGAATCAGGGGTGTGGAGTTAACATGCGTGTAGGAGGGTGTTCCTGGTCAGTGGTTTTCATACTGTGCCCCACAAAATCCCACTGTTTCTTGGAGGAGCTTCGGGAGTTCCACAAACAATGAGGTATTTGGGGGTCAGGCAATGAAGGTTTAAATTGCTCAAGTCATTGACTCATCACTTTGCTCTCTGTCCTGTATTTGTGTTAAAGTAATATTTCATTAGAAGAAAGAGTTCCATTGCTAAAACAGTGATTAAAAACAACTCTGTTAGCTCATCCTCTTAACTTTGGTGTGAGGGTCCCTTGAAGACTTCAAGGCCTCTCTTGTGTGATTCATTATTTCCCCAAGACTGATCAAGCTCAGTGAGTGAGGAACTCCTATAGTCTTAGGAGCTCTGGATCAAACTGCAGGATGGGCCGGAGGGCAATTGGATTCAGGCATGACTGCCTCCAGGGGTCCCAATGCTGTCAGGACTCATTCTCAGTCTCTCACCTCTGGGTCTCTCTGTAATATTGACTTTACTGGTCCTACTCCTTAATGTCCTCTTCCGTATGGCTACTGCATTTCCTGGTTTCACGTGGACTTTGTTTTCCACCACCAAAGAAAAGAGCTCTTTGTTCTATCATCAGCTCCAAAAATAACCAGGGAAGGCCTCACAAATTCCAGCTTGATTTACCCAGAATACTTAGGACTATACATGGCACCCAGGGGGATGGGGCACTGTGATTGCCCCAGCTCGGGTCACTTCATCAACCATCAAGGCTGCAGAGAGAAGGCCATGTGAGCACATGCAACTCTGCCTTGACCAGTGGCCAGAGAGGCAGTGGGTGTGCATGTGTATGTTTATATATTTGTGTGAGTGTATGTTTTGGGGAGCTGATCACTAAAAGAAAGGATGGTAGCTAGTCCCATAAAGGAGTGTTGATGGGCAGACAAAACCATAGGTGTCCTCTAAGCTAGTTAAATGAAAATCGTAGGCTTTTGACTTCTAGTTCAGTGTCTGAGATCTCAAGGTGATTGAAACTGATACGTAGAAATATTCAAATATAGCACAATGTTTACTGTTGTATAGACTCAATGTGTGAAGTTGAAATCACTTGCTATTTAGGCTGTGTGTAGGCTGAATAAAACAGCTGTGTGAGATCAGGCAAACAAAAATGACCGTTAAGTACCTAGTACAGAGCTTAGAACCTAGAGGGGTCCCATCAAATAGCGGAAGAGGTAAAAAATATATGATTGAAAACTTTTACTCCGATAGGACATCCCATCCCAGTGTTACCCCAAATTTAAAAGCTCTGTCTCATGGTCTGATGGAATCTAAATTTCCTGTATACGCTGTGGTTTTTCTTCCTCCTGCTCGGAGATCTTGGGTTTCTTCTGTAGTGAAGAGGTTCTTTGCCTTCCCCTCGCACTTATCTCTACAAAATATTGCCTGGGATTTCATGGGGACCTTGGTCTGCTGTGGTGTGTAATTGGGCCACAGGGCCACAAAATGGAAAGGTACAGTTTTAGCGATGTTTGAGAGACTCAAACATTTTAGACAGAAATCTGACTCAGTACAGACTTTATTTTCCTCTAAAAACTACTACTTTCATCTGTATTTTGATGGAGCTTTTTTTCCTGTCCTTTAACAACACCTTGGGCACCACAGCTTTCCAGTAGATTTTAGATAATAAAAAGGCCAGTCCTAATTTATCCAGTTTAAAACTTCAGTCTCCTACTCGTTTACTGTTCCCTTCCTCCCTGTCGAGGCTCCAGCCTGTGGCACTTAGAGGGGCAGGGGCCATGCAGCTCCTTCGCTCTTCTTCCCATCCTTCTCATTTTACATTCTCTCAGTGTTGGGGGCATCTAGAGAGGTGAGGCAAGAAGGTTAACAAGCTTTTTACTGAACGGTGCAGTTGTATCCTCTGCTGGGTGTTGCTGCCTCTCTGGATAATACTGGCTGACTGCTGATTCTCGCTCCGAAGATGCCTGCGTGAGGTTATTGGAGCCCTGTAGGAGACCTTCCCACTGCTTCCCAGTGTGGAAGCCGCCCCACCTCCACCCCGGGTGTGCAATCCCCTTGGCTTCCACCTTGGGGCCATTTTGGGTGGAGTACCAGAAAGTTGTCTCAAGCCCAGCTACCTTCCCCAGAATCTGCTTGATCCAGAGAAAGCTTACAAATCTTTCCACACCAAAGATGTTCCACTAACCACCCCTTTCTCTGCTCTGCTGTCTCTCTCTCATTCTCCTGTCCCCTGCTCAGATAAGCATGGGAGCCCAAAAAATAGGCTGCATATGCAGACATCGAACCTGAGGAGAAGAAACCAGTTTCCCTTTGTTGCAGACCACTCTACGATTGGTACTTCTGAAACCCTTTTTCTTTGCTTAAGTGTAGAGAAGTACCCTCAGACCTCCTTCTCTGGAAAGGAGAGGAAAAGGCCATGGCCAGTTCACTCAGGTTGATGACTCACCCCCAGTCTCTGAGAATCCCTTTGAATCTCCTCTTTGTTGCTTGTATAGCCTGGGGTGGGGTCTGCCCAGGGATGGCTCAGATGGCAGAGTTAGATTAGCCTCCTTTTTTTTTTTTTTGAGGAAGATTAGCCCTGAGCTAACATCTGCCACCAATCCTCCTCCTCTCTCTCTCTCTCTCTCTTTTTTTTGCTGAGGAAGATTGGCCCTGGGCTAACATCCCTGCCCATCTTCCTCTCCTTAGATGTGAGATGCCAGCCACAGCATGGCTTGATGAGTGGTGTGTAGGTCCACACACAGGATCCAAACCGGTGAACCCCCGGCCACCGAAGCAGAACGTGTGAACTTAACCCCGGCCACCGAAGCAGAACGTGTGAACTTAACCACTGTGCTCCTGGGCCAGCCCCTAGATTAGCCTCCTTTGAATAAGCCCCAAGGAAACATCTCCTCCCTAACTGTTCACTGCTCACTTACAATGAGGGGTGCTTCTCACCTCTTTGTCTCCCACTCAGTCCTCTTGGTTGGTTTGGGGGATCAGAAGTCCTGCTCACCAATTTGCTACCTATGTGAAAGGGTGCTCCAAAGAGATGCTGAGTTGACAGGGGGAGCAAATGTTGATTCTTTTGTTTTGTTTTTGTGCGTGTGTTTTGCTGTGTTTTATTTTGATTTAGGGTTGGGAAGAAAGTAAGATTAAATTGAGGGGAGGAATGCAGGAAGAAGGATGAAGAAAATTTAAAACTTATTCATTGCTTTCTGTAATCTTAAATTCAAACAAGCTTTGGGGCCAGCTGGGTGGTGTAGTGGTTAAGTTTCATGTTCTGCTTCGGCGGCCCACGGTTCGCAGGTTCAGATCCTCAGCATGGACCTAGCACTGCTCGACAAGCCATGCTGTGGCAGCATCCCACATGACATAGAGGAAGATTGCCACAGATATTAGCTCAATGACAATTTTCCTCACCAAAAAAAACCAAACAAATTCAAACAAGCTTCAGTACAGCTTTGGGATTGTGGTCAGCTGGTATGTTGGGGCAGATCATAATTACGCAGTCAAGTTAACACTAGTGAGCATGGTTCTCATGTCCTGGGAACCCTCAGCATGGTTCGATGGCCACTGCCTGGACGGCTGGTTCCCCTTCAGAGCAGATGAGGATTGGTCCTTACTATACACCACTCAAAATATAACCAACACCACCAACAAAAAGTAAGGCAGAAATTTTCTCTGTTCTGTCAACTAATGCTTCCAAAAGTCCAAAATACAACCATTCTAGGCACAATGGCAGAAACGTATCTGGTGAAATCTTATTGATTTTTAACTAAGTAACTTAGAATTTGAAATTGTTTAATCTGGACTAAAGTGACCTTGGAACAACCCATAAGAAAGGGTTCCTTAGATTAAGAGTATAAAGCACACTTTAAGGAACTTGTTGAAACATGTTAACGTGAACATGCTGTTTTTAAGGTCTTGAGGATTTTAGGTGTTTGCATGTAAATGTACACTGCTAATTAGAAATGAGTTCTCGCTATTCAACAACCCGAGGACAGCGGGAACTCCACTTAGAAACACATTGTAAGATACTTTAAGTTTCTATATATACCTGAAAGGGTTGCATCAGTCAGGTCATTTTTGGTTGCAAGTGACAGAAAACCCAATTCAAACAAAAAAATAAGAGCATTTAGTGCCTTGTGTAACTGAAAAACACTGGAGGCACACTGAGTCCAGGTGTTCCAATGAAGTCATTAGGACTTTGTTTCTCTGCAACTCTTGGTTCTGCTTTCCCCCGAGTTGGCTTCATTTTCAATCTAACTCTCCCCTCATGGAGGCAGAAATAGGTCCCCGGGACTCCAATGGCTATTTGACCCCTGAACGAATCCCAACATTCCCTCCATCAACATTTCACATCCCTTCTTCTGTTTTTTCCCCCTTAGCTTTTAACGCTAACATATTATATCCAGTTTATTTATTGTATTTATTGTACTTATTCTAGTGTCTTTCCCAGTAGAATGTATACATCTTGGACAGAGATTTTCCTGTTTTTTTCATTTACAACATCCCCATGGCCTACAACAGTGCCTGGACTCATAGTAGGCTTTCAAGAAATATATCTTGTGTGAATAATTGAGGGAGAAGCTTGAGCAAACCTCAGGATTAACTTTGGCCCTGTTTGAGTCAAAATCCTGTCACTGAACCTGTTGCTATGACCAGGGAGGTGACATTTTTATTCGCCAGGATGGAGCTAGGGTGTGGACAACCACCCAGACTACATAGTCTGAGACTGAGGGAGAATGGTTTCTCAAAATTGGAGATGTGTTTTCTAACCAGAATAAGACAAAGGGCAGGTAAAAGCAATAGCTTGTCTACTTTCTTAAGATATTTGACAATCTGGCATTTTTACTACTTTTACTAATTTGGAATTGCAAATTAATAAGATTTTACTGGACAGCCGACACCGATATATTTCAAACTTGTTTAGTTTGGCTAGAAAAAACCCCCCAATCACTTCACTAAGCTAAACCAAAGCCAAAAGTGATAGAAACACAATTTATAGAAAATTTAGAATTAAAAAATGCATAATAACATTGTGATATTTTCTAGATTTGATTATGTCTAGAAAGTGTTATTAAAAGGATGGAGTTGATTTTAAGATAATTTTTAGTTAGAGGACCCAGAACTGCATGAATCTTGATCTGGACTGGCCACTCTTGTATAAATGTATACATGGTGGGCAATGGCCAGCAAAGGCATCAATACTGAGTACTAGGATTTGGCCCAAGCCAAACAGAGAATCCGTAGTAAGCAATGAGGTATCATCGACTAATTCTTCCTGACTAACCCATGAAGCGGTTAGACAACCAGCTTGCTTTCCTTCCTTACCCCTAACACCACACAAGACACTGGGGACTTTGCCACTTGACAGAAGGTAAGTCCAGCCTAGCCAGTCAGTCCAAGAAGAGAATAGAGCAGTGTTGTCCCAATGCTCAGGGAGAGCGTGTCTGGTCCACCTACGCTAGATCTTTCTAGCTTAAGGGGCAGATTCACAGGAGCTGCCTCCTTGACCCTTTTCCCTATCTTTGTGAGGGGAGAGAGAGTAAAAATAAAGACCTCCCTTTGTTTGGCCTAGTGAATTTTCCATTACCTGAGATTGGGCCAAGTATATCCTAGGAATGACCAATCGATAGCAACATGCTTGCTCTTCATGGGATCAAAGGGGGAGGGGCAGGAGAAGAGAGCTGTGGGTATCTCTTAGCTAATAAGAAAATTACTATTTGCTATCAAAAGCAGAGTCATTGGCATGTTATAAATACTAGTGCTGTAGTAGAATATTTAGACCACACAAAACATAAATTGGGGAGGCATTTCTCAAATTAGAACAACAGATTTTTTTAAACTGTGAACTACTTCCTTCTAAAATCCCAACTGTTGATAGAATGTAGCAAAAATACTACCTAAGGCCTTAGATTTTTTTATCTAAGCCCTTATAGTTCCAAAGTTTTTTCTGTATTTTCTTTTGACAGTGTTATTCAATGTATATATGTATCATATCATATTGGTTCTGTTTATCCAGAGATCCCTAATATGGTGACCTATTCATTCACTAATTTACATATATATATATGAAGAGACTTATTATAAGGAATTGGCTAATGTGATTATGGAGCCTGAGACGTCCCAAGATCTGCAGTCGGCAAGCTGGAGACCCTGGAGAGCTGACGTGTAGTTCCCCTCCGAGTCCAAAGGCCTGAGAACTGCAGGGGCCAATGGTGTAAGTTACAGTGAAAAGCTAGCAGGCTTGAAACCCAAGAAGAGCTAATGTTTCAGTCCAAATCTGAAGCCTGGAAAAGACTAATGTCTCAGCTCAGCAGTCAGGCAGGAGCTTCCTCTTACTCAGCCTTTGTACTGTTTGAGTCTTCAATGGGTTAGCTGAAGCCCACCCACATTAGGGAAAGCATTCTGCTTTCCTCAGTCTATGGATTCAAATGTTAATCTCACCCAGAAACACTTTCACACACACACCCTGAATAATGTTTGGCTAATAGTCTGGGTACCCGGTAGTCCACTCAAGCTGACACATACAATTAACCACCGCAGTCACTAAAGTGGATCCCATTTTCTATCAATGACTCTGTATCATACCTTGGACACATAATCCAAAAAGATAGGAAGCCTGTCTTGACGCAAAGCTTCCCAAGGGGGAATGACTAGCTCCAAGATTCATCTCTTCCTTTTAAGGTTTCTGTAGTTTACTTTCTCCTGCTAGGACATGAGGGTCTTTGCTGACATTCCGCGTCTTCTCCAGATGATCTTGCCCTTTCTCAGTCTTAGAGCACTCACTCACTCATCTTCCTCCAGATGAATGTTAGGAGCTTGGGCTCTGGAAGTAGACTGCTTGGGTCCAAATAGCATCTCTACCACTAACCAGCTGGTAGACCTTGAAAAGGTCAACTCCTCAGTGTTTCAGTGTGCATATCTATAAATTGGAGATGATTCTAAAGCATTTCTCATGGTGCTATTATGGGGTTTAAATGAAATAAACATGTAAAGCACTTCACACAAGGACAGGCATTGAGCAACTACTCAGTAAATGTTAGTTATTGTCACTATTTCTATTATATGCCTACAGTTTTGATTTGATGAAGCTGCTTCATTATTATTCTAAGGAGGCTGGGATGATGTTTATTGTTGTCCAGTAATCTGTCAGCCAGAAACCTGGTTGTCATGCTTGATACCCGCTTCTCTATCATTCCCACATTGTGTCCATCACTGAGTCTTGGTTTTAATTCTTGGATAACTCATGAGCCATTTACTGCTCTCTAACTCCGTGACAGTCACCTTAGCTCATGATGCCACCAACTTGTGCCTGGACTATTGTTTAAACTTTCTAGTTTATCTTCTAGTTGCCACTTTTGTCCCTCTGCAATTCATTCTTTACCCTGGAGCCAAGGTGATCTTTAAAAACACAGATTTGTTCATATCATGCCGCTGATCAAAACTCTTCAGTGTCTTCCCATTGTTCCTAGGATAAAGTCTAAAATTTCTAATGTGGTTATAATGCCCTGTCTGATGTAGGTCCCTGCCTATACCTCCTGCCGTGTTTTCTAAACCTCTCCTACCCATTCCCACCACAGTGCTCCAGTCTTGGTAGACTTTTAGTTTATTAAATGGTTAATATAGTCTAGATGTTACATTTTTTGCATTTTTGAGTACCAAAAGAAATTCAGCTTTATTAAGTGAATAGAATGCTACATAGGCAGGGGCTTATGATTCTTTCCTTCAAAGAGAATTCTTCCATGTGTATCATCAAAGCAACACTATTAATAGTATTGCTTTCAGCCTGGTTATAGAGAAAGAGTATCATTGAATTGGGTATTATATTCAGTATTTGTTAAAATTGGATTTTACCTAGATCCTGGCACTTGATGATTTTCAAAGCTGCTTGCCATTCTTTCCTCTCATTTAACTCACACCTCTGTGAAGTAGGAAAGACTGGGATTACTACTTTCATCTTACAGATGATGAAACTGGGGCCCAGAAGGGAGGCAACTAATATTCATTCCATCCTCTTCGGAGACTTAAGATGCATGTGGGCTTGCTTCTATTTTGTGTACACATGGCTGGTATTTACCTGTGGCAGAAAGACAAACAGAAGATACTCTTTCCAGGTTTCTGGAACAGTCATCTCAATTTTCATTTTTTCCTATTATTTTGGGATCCCAAGTGGAACTTTGTTTTTTATGGCTCCCTTTGTAACATTCTTGATGGGGCACAAAGAACCTGCTTCTTCCCCAGTTTGTTACTTACCTTTCAGTATTTTAATGGTGTTTTCCGATCTATCTCTATGATGACAAATCTACAGATTCCTTCCTTTATGATTTCTGCCTTTGTGTCATGTTTAGAAAACTCTTTCCTATATACAGACTCTATAAAAATTTACCTATTTGTTTCCTGGTACTCTTATTTATTTTATTTTACTTTTTCACATTAGTGTCTTGAATCCAGGGTCAGCAGTCTGAGGCCCATGGGCCAAATCTGGCCCATTGTCTGTTTTTGTAAACAAAATGTTATGGAAGCCCAGCCATGCCCATTTGCTTGTGTATTATTTCTGACTGCTTTGTGCTGCAATGGCAGAGTTGACTAGCTGCAAGGGAGACCACCTGGCCCGCAGACCCAAAACTATTTACTATCCAGCCCTCTACAGAAAAAGTTTGCTAACTCCTACTTTAATCCTTCTAGAATTTATTTTGATATAGTGTATAATTCAGATATATAATTTTTTTCAAATGGCTAGTTAATTTTCTCACCGTTATTTATTCAACAATGCAATTGTGGTAGGCTGAAAAATGGCTCCCAAATATGTTCATGGGCCGATTCCTGGAACCCATGAAGGATACCTTATTTGGCAAAAGGGATTTTGCAGACGTGATTTAACTAAAGATTTTAAAGTGGCGAGAGTATCCTGGATAGTCCAGGTGGAAGCAATGTAATCACACTGGTCCCTGTCAGAGGGACAGAGGATTCCCAGGAGAAGGAGATGTAATGAAAGAACCAGAGAGAGGATGATGTGTTTGAAGATGAAAGACGGGCCACAGGCTCAACTCAAGGGATACAGATGGCCACTAGAAGCTGAAAAAGTCACAGAAATGAATTTTCCTCTCAGAGCCTCCAGCAGGAAGCAGCTTAGCCAACACCTCAATTTTACCTCAGTGAGACCACTTTCAAAATTCTAACATCCAGAACTGTAAGATAGTACATTTGTGTTAAGACACTAATTTTGTGGTAATTTGTTATAATTTGTTACAGTGGCAATAGGAAAGTAATATAGCAACATTTCTCTGGGAATTTTAAATGTTACCTTTATTATATACTAAATTATTATTTGATACAGATACAGATTAATGTCTTTTATAGATAAAGAACTTTTTAGAACAAATGTAAAATCTGGCCACTATGTGAATAAACATACCAGTATAACTAATGCAAAGGACCAGTCAATGTCAGCGCATGTGCGGGGTGCTTGGGTTTATCCTGTGTTCCCAGTGAGAAAGAGATTCTTTTTTATTTTTACGAGTTTTCTCCTACCTTCTCCTCATTGGTAATCAAAGAAATGAGAATTAAAACAAAAGTGATTTTTTTCCTTAACAATCAAATTGGCCAATATTAAAAAAAGAAAAGTTGTAGAAAGTCTGAGGAACTGGCATTCATAAATACTGCTAGTGGGTGCCGAAGTATATGCAGTCTTTCTGAAAGACAATTGGGTAAGAATATCAAAAAGCTTAACACTAGGCATATGCCTTGATGTAGCAATACCACTTCTGGGAATTTCTACGAAGGCAATGATCATGAGTATGTATAAAAATTATGCTCAAGAATGTTCACATCTGCCTCGTTTATGAGAGCAAAATATTGGGAAAAAACTGGATGCGAAGAAATAGATTAGTATATAAAATACACATTTTTTAAATGAGATACTATGCCATCATGATGTTAAATAATATATAACTGAAAGCTGTTCCTACTATCCTACGTAAAGAGAATTTACAGAAATGGTATGAACAGAATTATAGCATTTTGTTTCTATATGAAATGTCAACATATGAACATAGGAAAAGAAGGACAGGAAAGACATATATTAATCTGTTGTATTAAGATTGTGGATGCTTTTGTTTTCTTTTGCTTCTCTATATTTTTATTTTAAACATTATACATTTATTGCTTTTCTAAAAAGAAATTGTTATTAAAAATTAGCCTTTTCTCTCCTCACTGTCACCTCCATTCCAAAGCATAAACCTTAGCAACGATTGTCAAAACAGTTATCTTTCTGGTCAGAAACACATCTGAATTTTTATGTATTTTTGGGGCAATAAATAGAAGTGGGTGTCAAAGACATGTTACAGAAGGCTTTAGCTCTGACCGAGTGGGTTCTGCACCTCTGACTAAAGGACTTTCCGCTACCATTCTGTAGGGCCAAAGAATGGCATTCATTGAATTGGCCTGAAACCCCCCCGGGAGCTAGGAACAGTGTTCCAGATGTTTCCACTTATCTTACAACACCCTATATCCTGAGTATTTTGAGCTTTGTCTTTTGATTTGTCTCAGTCACATTTGTAATCACAGTAGCAACAGTAAAGCTCAGACTGGTTGGAACAAAAGTTAGCCTTTCTTTTATACCTCTAGAAATGGCTTTCAATCAAAGTATGGCTCGTTGCACCAACCAAGTAATCTTAGTCTAAACCTTTGTGCCAAATGCATGGTAGACTTTTAACATTGGGAACAGACTTTGTGCTCAGTTCTCTCTGGTCGCAGTGTAGAAATGTTTGCTGATCAGCTGGGGATGCAGCCAGCTGATGTGCACGTTTAGAGATTGTTCTGGCGTGCCTTCTCCTTCCTGCAGGCACATGTTCCCTGTGCAGTCAGTACCACCGGAGATGAACCAGTAATGATTCAGAAGGCTCACAGCGCACACACACAGTTGAGTTCATGAGGGATTCCCCCTCCAGGTTTTGTCTTCATCCAAGGGAGATATCACAGCAAGTGGTTCTCAAGGGCAGAGGGAAATGATATGTGAAAAATGCCCCCATTCCATCTCTTTGGTCTGCCAGATAGTCTTGTGTTCATGCTGATGTCACAGTCTTCTCTTCTAAAGTACAGTAAATTGGATTGCCTCCAATTCACCAGTAGTTTGAGTTCAAAGAATTCCCTTCTAAGTTGGTTGTTTAGAAATTGGAATACATTTGTCTCAAAGAAATGCTGGTAAACCTTATGGCTAAGGACCTAGGTGAGCCCTCAACAGTTTTTTTTACCTGAGTATCCTTTCTGTCTAATGCTAATGGGAGTATAGCAGCTGACCACTGTGTTTAAGAATAATTGTGTGGGACAGTAGGTCTGTTTCCAACATGGGACACAAGGGGCACATCTCTCTCCATTTGGGCTCTACTATCTCATTCTTTTCTTGTTGAGTACTAGTAACAGAAGATGCTCTCAGTCTCGCTGCCCTGAGAATGGCTTCTCAGAGGTGACACAATGGCCTGGCACAATGTGGGTTCTGGGAGCAGAGGGAGCCAGCTTAGATGCAAGATGGTGTACTCAACAGGAGTCCATTACTTATCACCTCCTACTGTTGTTAGGGATAGTAGATGATCAGGGCCACGTGCTGGAGGGAGGGAGGGGGAAATGAGAAACAGTAGAAGGGCAGGGTTTTCTTTCCATCCCTTTCCTCTCAAAGCTCAGATCCTGCTACTATACACCTGCCTCATGCTGGTGGATGGATGAAATGAACAGTGGGCAACAGGGCTCAAATACAAGAAATGCTGAGGCGGGGAGGTGTGATCAGACCTTAAAAATAACAAAAAAGAGCAAGGAGATGAGGAGGAATGAGTCCTCAAACAGTTTCCTGGAGGAATAGGACTTTGTCTCCTCTGCATTATTTTGTTTAATTATGAATAAATGTGTATCTTCATCTTTTGGTTTTCTTCCTTCTTCTGCTCCTCTTAGGTTTCTCCTCATCTGCCAAACCTTCAGTTGACTATGTGCCCATGGGTTTGGTCTTGGGTATTCTTCGTTAATAACTATGTCCTTTCTCCCAAGTAACCACACCCACTCCCATGGATTAACCTCTATTTACATATTTCTTTATATATCTAGCCTCAGATGTCTCCTCTGAGCCCTAGACTCAAGTTTTCACTTGGATATTCTCTTTAACATCTAAAATGTAACTTGTCCAGGGGCTGGCCCGGTGGCGCAGCAGTTAAGTGTGCACGTTCCACTTTGGCAGCCCGGGGTTCGCCGTTCAAATACCAGGTGCGGACGTGGCACTGCTTGGCAAGCCATACTGTGGTAGGCGTCCCACATATAAAGTAGAGGAAGATGGGCATGGATGTTAGCTCAAGGCCGGTCTTCCTCAGCAAAAAGAGGAGGATTGGCAGATGTTAGCTCAGGGCTAGTCTTCCTCAAAGAAAAAAAAAAAGTAACTTGTCTAAATGGTCATCTAAAGCTTTATATGTCTAAAACTGAATACCACTAGAATATAAACTACATGAGGGCAGGGGATTTTGACTGTTTTCTCGCTACTGTATTCCCAAGACCTAGAACAGCACATGGCCCGTAGCACATAGTAGCCCAATAAATACTGTGCTCAATAAATACTTCTTGAATGTATTTATTATCTTCTTACCCTGTTTGGGTAAATGTCCCTGTTTATCTACCAACTTGCATCAGCTGTGGGCCAGTGAGGCATGAACATCTCTCTTACTTTTAGAGCCAGTCACGCAGTCCTCTTGATTCTCCAAAAGATATCTCAAAGTTTTATACTTCTCTCCAGATCCACTGCCTATCTCTTATTGAAAACTCCAAAGCTTCCTGTCTGAACTATTACGTTAGCCTTTTACATACTGCAGGAGCGAGCTAGTGGTTAAGATTCGGTGCTATCACTCCTATGGCCAGGGTTCGTGTCACGATTAAGGAACCACACCATCCATCTGTCGGTTGTCACACTGTGGTGGCTGCATGTTGCTGTGATACTGAAAGCTCTGCCACTGGGATTCAAATACCATCAGGGTCACAGGAGCACCTGGCTGGTGCTCTGTGGTATTCAGCAGAGCTTCCAGACTAAGACAGACTAGGAAGAAGGACCTGACCACCCACTTCTTAAAAAATTGGTCATGAAACCCCTGTGAATATCAATGGAGCATTGTCTGATAGAGTACAGGGCGATGAAAGGATGGTGCAAAAAGGGACAGGGTTTCCCTCTGCTGTACACAGGGGCACTAGGAGAATCCATGGCACTAGCAACAACAAAAATACTGCAGTAGCCTTCCACATAGTCTTCTTACTTTCATTCACTTTACTGCGATCTGTTCTTCGTACAACACCCAGGGTTTTGATGTAACTATTCTGAATAAGATTCAAGGCCTTTAAAACAGGCCAGCAAGGTCCCACATCATTTTGCCCAGTCACACCATTCCATCTCATTCATCTTGCTCCAGAATCTCTGATCTCCATTTAGTTCCTAGAACGCGTCAAGCTCACTCTTTCCCCACTGGCTGCCTCTTGCTCATCTCAGGACTTGACCCAGATTTTTCTCTCATCTTCCCCAATGTGCAGTAAGTGCATTTTCTCCCTTAGGATTCTCTCCCCTCTGTGTGACACATGTACTTACAGGCGTAAACTATTGCTAGTCTCACAACAGTATGCTTTCTTAGTTACCATTCCAAATATTCCTTTGGTGGTTTCCAAATCTCTTTTGGGGTAAACTCTAAGTTCTTTGGGAGGACCTGCGAGGCCCTTTCTAAGTGGGTCCCTCTCACCTTTTCAGCTGCAGTTTCACTGACTCATCAGGTCCTGGCCCTTCGGTATCCCTGCATTCTGGCCATGCCACGTGTATAGCAGTTACTTGAATATGTCATGTTGTCCCACACCGTTGTATACGCTGTTGCTTTTGCCTAGAGCACTCTGCCCATTTGGTCATCTGGCCCACTGTGGCTTATCAAGACCCAACTCAGTTGTCACCTCTCAGAAACAGCCCCTCCCTCCGTGAGAGTGAGGTGCTCCGTGTCTGATCACTGGCAGACCCTGGATATCCTTCTGTCTTAACACTTAATAGGGTGCATTTATGATTTTTGTTTGTCCATTTCCTGTACTCATCATGGACCCTGGAGGACAGGGACTATGTTCCCTTTATGTCTGTGTTTCCAATGCTTGAGAAATGTTCATGTACACAGAAGAAAAGATAGCATTCATGGTTTTGCTATGGATAAGGGTGAAGCTGCATGCAGAAATAAGGGGGAAATAAATTGTATATATTTGAGAAAAATATTTATAGTTCTTTTCTGAGTTCCTTATATTTCTATTCTGATGTGAACGTTATTTTAATGAAATGATTCCTTCCTTCCTTTCTCTCTCTTTCTTTCTACTGATTTGGAAAGGTCTTGGCAGTTATTCACTTGGAATAAAGATTCAAGTCCTACAAAATAAACAGAGGACAATTAGTGATTTTAAAGTGTGTTAACCCACAAAGATTATTTTCTTTCTCTCCATGCCCATTTGGCAAGATGGTTCTCTGGGACTGTGTAATTATGGATGAATGGCGCTGAAATGCTTGAACAATAATTTGTAGGAAATACAATTATGGTAGAAGTCATTAGTGGGAGTAAATGAACAGTTTGTTGGTTAACAGGTCAATGTTGAAAGCCCAAAGTGGTTAAACATTGTATTAAATTACAAGTTAAGAGCATAGCCCTTTTTCATTTAAGCGCATTCATAAATTATTGAGCTTTTTAAACTGTATTTTTACATGTTTTTTGATTCGTGGCATAGAAAGGAAGGGAGCTGCCCAACCTGGGTTTCTTAAGAGTTCTGTGAAGTGAAGTGTGTGCAATGGTTTCTTCATCAGAGAAGTCGGTCGCTCCATGTTCTGTGGTATTAAGTAATATTTATAAAGTAAAGAATATAACTTTTTGACTATCAAAGCTAATTGGATATAGTCAATATATAATTATTTCCAGAAGCCAGGAATTTCATTATGTGTCCACTTCTTTGGTTCTGAATTCAGAAGACCCCGTTTCAGAACTTACTGCTGACATTTTACTACTGTGCAATATTGTCCTTGTAGTATCTTAGCTTCCTAATTTGTACAATTTGTTAAAAGACAAAGAGAAACCCAACAGAAAACATACAATTCTTTCTTCAGAGTAAAACTATTTACCATAGGTTGGGTTTATTCTAACTTCTTAATAAAGTTTTATGTTGTTTTTACTGCTTTTTATATATTGAATGTTATATATTCATTTAGGTATATATCTGATGGGTGCTTACAAGTAGTTGTCCAGAAGAAAATATCCAAAATAGTTAATTTGAATCCTTATGAACTGAATGCTAATTGTGAGCCTTGGACTGTGTTAGGAATTCTGACGTATGTGAAGGAAGCATAAGACAGCGGCCCTGTGTTCAAGGTGCTGACTGTTGACGAGGGGAGATAAGACGTATGCCCTGTAATAATTACAGAATCACTTAGTACTGAACTATATGCTGCGGACTATAGGTTTTACCTCACATCTTCCCAGGCCTCCCTGAACCTGCTCAGCCTATGGATATTTCAGTAGCGATAACAAAAATTTTACAGCCCACTTCCCGCAACTCCCGCACAACCTCCAACTCTTTCCAGCATTCCTGTCTGCTTGTTATAGGTGTTCTCATGACACACTTCATTTGAGTTCATCAACCAGTCTATCTGCCGCAGTCACCATGAGGCTTCTGTCATGCACTTTTCCTCCTATGTTGGTTTTCTTGGTCATTGTACCCTGCCACCCCTGCTCATGGTACCTGCCATGAGAATACCAACACATGGATGCCAAGGGTTTAGACTTCCATTGCTGCCCAGGGGGTCAAACCCCTAGGTGTGAGAGTGTGCTGTGTTCCATGATGAAGTGTGGTGACCGCCTCTCTCTGCCACTTGGAGTCCTATCTGAACATCTGGATGCCAGAACTTTGGGGTGCTTGTTTCTTCATGTCTCGGTCATGATTTTTCTCATTCAGTACATATTTATTGAACACCTATTATATACCAGACATTGATAGGCATTGGTACTATGATGGTGAGCAAATATAGGTATAATTCCTGCTGTCATGTTGAATAGGGAGAGAGAGAATGACAGTAACAGAGTGTGCAGTGTGTTAAGCACTAGTAAGGAGAGGGACATAGTAATGCAACAGATTATGATACAGGTTTGACCTAGTTAGGAGTTCTCAGAGGCTTTTCTGAGGAATCAAATGGAACATCATTCTGAAGAATGAGGCAGAGTGAGTAGATGAGAGAATCCCAGGCAGGGGAGCATCAGGTACAAAAGCCATCTGGAGAGTTTCTTCAGGTTCTTTCCTCAGGTTCAGTCACGGGTCCATGTGGTCAGGAGAGAGGACTCATATTGGAGACAGACCCCATGCCACCTCCATCATCCTCTTTTTCTCCCATCTGCTCCTTTGTGTAGGCTTATTCTCCTATGCAAAGCATCTCAAACAACTGGCCCGCAAACTAGCCAGGCACGCTTGGGCATGCCTAAGACCCAGATGTACACAGACCTTTAGCTCAGGTAAAAATCCCATATCACTACAAGATGGATGGGAGGGGGTGGACATCAGCATGGGCTGAAGTGCTTCCTGAAATCCAGCGGAAGAGGTGGAGCTCAAGCTGCGTTTTGGAAGAATAGTTGAGGGGAAGAAGGCCAAGCACACAGATGGCAGGGACAGAATGGGCAAAGGGATAGACTTAGGAATGATCCTGTTAAAAGACAAGAGACAAAGAGACTGGGCTTCCTGGGATGGAGAGTTTATTAAGGATTCCGAGACCATAAAGTAGAGTCAGATAATGGAGTGTCTTGAAAGTCAGGAAGGGAATTTGTTTCTGACTACGGTAGGAAGATACTGCAGGTTAATGAAAAAGAAGGGATGTAATTAAAATAACATAGCAAAGTTTAAAAGAAAGAACAACGCAGAATGGTCAGAAGAATAAAATCTGTTTGCAGGGGGTCTAGCTCAAGTGATGATTAAAATTATTTTGATGTTCTTGGGTTTGAGATGGTAATAACTCATCCGATTGTCAATATCTACTATGTTGCTAGAAATATGAGGCTGGCCCTCATGAAACAGCGAAGCTTGATGTTTTACTCATACACACAGAGGTGTTATTTTTGCAAGGAAATGAATAAATTATGAGATAATTTTACTGCTTTCTAGAGGCTCTGTCAACATTTGAAAGGACATAAGATTAGGTTAACAGTTAAAAACTCACTCCAAAGATTCTCTGTGATTTTTTTCGTTCATTCAGGCTTGACTGTTATGTGTAAGAATGTTTAGTTGAGAAATTTCTTTGTTGTCCCTACTCTTGGTTCTGCCACATGTAGCTTGCATGTTGGTAGTACATAGTAGGTGTTTGTTGCATATTGATTGAGAATTGTGAATAATTGATCACAGAATTTAATAGCATTTTGTCTTTTGTAAAGATTTTCTATGCTTCATAGAGGTTTTCTCCGTGTAGACATTCAAGAAGGGATCATAGAAATTCACATATATATGCATGTACATATAAATAGACTTTATTTCATTTTTTTGTTCCCGAAGGTTAAAACGTACAAATAAGGAATAAAATTAAAATTATTTTCTTTTGGCATGATTTATGTCTTAATTTTCACTGCCCTATAATTAGAAATTTTGAACTCTGTAAATTTTTTTAAGGTAAAATTATTGCCCAAGTAAACTTCAGAAATTACATCATTAACCCAGAGACCTTTCTAAGCCTGGAACAACATTATTGGTACAAGTGCCCGCACACACAGAGACAAATAAATAAAGAGGGAAGTTTAAAATAATTTGAAAATGATTTATTGTCGGCCACCTCTGCAGTTAGACATTCGAGTATTATTACTCTACTTCAGCCCAACAAGGGAGGACAGTAAGTGGCTGTGGGCTAAAGGTAAATTATGATCTATTGCAAAAGAGGAAGGAAATGTACTGAGGAAAGAAGAAGGAGTTGGGAGTAAGCCATGTGTTTTCTGAAGTATTGCTTCAGATAATGGCTTGAAAAAAATCTTTGCCTTGACTCTTGCTGGAAAAGCCAGAGTAAACTGTGAGACCATCTACCTTCTTGAATCTTTGACAGTTAAGGGGTAATGTACTATATGGGGAAGATGAGATGGATGCACTGGAGCCTAATACGAACCAAGATATCTAAACCCTTCTTTAACTTTGCTTAGCAGTCCTAACTTGAATACACCCAATTTTAGAGTTTAAAGGGATCATTTAATACACCAAGATTTAGCACAATGAATCAGGGAAAATTTTGATTTTGGACTCTACTAACCCTATATGTAAAGTGAGTTGAAGTCTTCAGATTAGAAATTTGTTATGGACTTCTGTATCAGAAAGTCTAATAGCCATTTGTTTATATTTGAAATAAGAAAGAAGTGACAAAATTTGATCCTCAAAGTACAGTGTGATGCAGGGAAGGAAGAGAAAAGACTAAAATATATTGAAGATCTATCATGTGGCGAGGCCCAAGCTAGATGTTTCATAAATATTATCTCATTTAATCCTCCTAAAGCTCTATGGGGAAAGGCCTTGCTACTTGTGCTTTGTAATAGAGGAAACTGAAGCCTACTCTTGAATATATCACCCAAAAGAATATGGTTAGAATATGACAAAACTGATTCAATTGTGAGCTTCGTCTGACTCCAATTCCAGTGTTTTTCATGTTACGCCATGTTCAATCCTGCGTTATTTGCACCATATGACAGATGAGAAAACTAACATCCAAAAGAGTGAAGGCATTGGAGGCATTGGTGCTTATCGAGCCTGAAGCTTGCTTTCCCAGATTCTTCTTTCACGGAATTCTTTGGCTAAATAATATCACCTTTATTACTAACTACTGAAATGTCTAAAGGCAAGTTTCCCTTGGACTGCTTTAGGTTTGCTACCAGAAGTAATGGTCACCCATCTTCGAGCAGCTGCCTATGCCCGGGACACAGTGTTGGCTCTGGAAGATGCTGTGGATTGGCACCCTGGGGATGAAGTTGTCATCATCAGTGGAATAGGTGTCGCAGGTGCCAAACCCATGGAAGAGATTGTCATTGTGGAAACTGTGCACAATGCAGACCTCCATCTGAGGTCACCCTTGAGGTACTGTATGTCAGCTTGGCTCCGTTTAGATGGAAGAAGATGAGGTCTTGACTGCATTGGTGTCTGTACAGTTGTTTGTCTTTCAATGACTTATTTTTACATTAAGTAATGCCAGACATGCTGACAAGAAAATAACGAGGCATGAAATATTTTGAAGATTTAGCTTTCTTAAATAGGCTTTTTTTGTAAGGCTCTATAACTTCCATCTTACAGTATGTGATCAGTGCAATAGTCTGCATTGTTCTTAATTTTCACATCCTTGTGCCCATAGTCTGCTCTTCTGTATCTGAGGTTATAAAGGAATAGGCCCCCAAATGGTGAATTACGCCAGTCTGGTGGCTCGCTATTCCCAATAAGATTCAGAGTGATATCTTCAGATGTATCTTTTTCTTTTTCTGTTTTTCAGATATTCTCACAACTTCACTGAGAATTGGGTGGCTGGAGAGCACCATATTTTAAAGGTCATGGTGGTCCTGCTCAGCAGGAATATTACCATACGAGGAAATCTCACTAATGAGAGGATGAAGCTCCTTGCGTCATGCCAGGAGGCCAGTGCTTCAGAAGGTAGACAAATGTTTTGTTCGGAAGTCCAATGAGTAAAAAAGAACATTCTTACTGTCAAATGATACGTGGTTTTGTAGACTTATTTCAAAAGACAAAAACCCTTAATCTTTGCATGTCCATAATACTCCATAGTTTTCAGAATGCTCTTGATAAATTGTCATTTCATCTCCTGCCCTCAACAGCCCTGTGAAAGAGATAGACAATAGTATCCACTTGAGAAATTAATTATTTCTCTGGGGAAAAAAAATTCCTGTTAAATAATTAAATCTAGAGAGTTGAATTAAATTTCCACGTTAGAGGTTATAAAGAAGACTTAACTCGAATTCCAAGCCCCTTCTAAAATTCTCAGGAAAGCTGTTTAATGTCGGCATCACCAACACAGGCAGCACATTCTTACTGACTAGTAGGGCTCTTGCCTCCTCCCCAACCCCCACTTTTGGAGTTTGTTGTCTGAGTGAACCACCACATACTTTAAGTAAGTGGTTGAAAAAGTCAATTTATCTTCTAGAAGAATAACAGGCACTGACTCACACTGATGTGCCTATTAAACATCTATTTCAGGGATGGTTAGTTTAGTAGGTTATGTTTTGGTTTCCCAGGCTGTAGATTATGAGGCTTTCACATGTTGTGAAGACATCATTTGTCAACTTTGGTCCAGGACGGTGTGGGTGTCAAGGATGACTCCCAGGCATGAGCTCTGGATGGATGATGAGGCTATTTATTGAGATGGGAAGAGGAACAGGTTTTGGAGTGGGAAGTGGAGATCCTGAGCTTAATTTTGTACATGTTGAGACTGAGATGCCAGGCCAGCATCTGAGTAGAGATGTCTGGTAGTGTCTGGAGCCTGGAAGAAGTGTCAAGGCCGGAGTTAAAGATTTGAGTCATGTCTACATAGATTCATGGGGGTATAATGTTGGGATATGGTTGGATGAGTGAGACCTTGTCCCCACCCCCACCACCCCAGTCATCTAGCTCACAAATATGTCATTCTGAAAAATATTTTGATACAGTGGGTTCGAATCCAGTTACTACCAACTTTAACAACTCTGCTGAAATGAGATCTTCATTCTATTCAAACTCTTCTGGTAATTCTCATACAGGTATTCTGAGATCATATTGTACGAAACATTGCATTTGATCATGCTGCAAGTAAGATCACGCTTCTAGGTTCAGGCCATTATAAATCTGTGAGCTCCTAATGGAAAAAAATCCCTGATTTCACCACAACTCTTAAATGTTATTATAAAATTCTCAAAAAACCCCCAAATTCATAGCCTTTCTTTAAAAAAATAATATGTCATTCACCCCTTCTTTGTGTGGTGCCGAAGTGTGGGAATGAGGTAGCCAAATACAATAAGACAGAGGCCCGGCCACTCAAAAATATTATGGATCACTGGCATAAATAATCAAAATTATGAGAAAGCATACAAATATAAAACACCTCTTCATTTACCCCTTATATATTTATTCTCTGAATATTAGCAAATGACTGGACTCTGAAATTTATTGTTGGTTATTTACTGTGGAATGATACATCATTTTGTGTTAGTGGCACTTCTTTGGTTTATTAACATGGATAAGAAAGAATTAATTCAGGAGATAATTTCTTCTCCATTCTGAGGTTAGTTTACACCACCAAATGCCATGTGTCAACAGAAAGTGTCTGTTTTGGTTTCCCAGGCTGTAGATTATGAGGCTTTCACATGTTGTGAAGTCACAACTCTCTGTAGCTATAGGAGTTGTGTGCATTATGTTCATGCAGTTTTCTATCCTTGCTGTGGGTACGGCTGGGAAGGAGGTGTTGGTGGGGGCTGCTCAGTGACTTCTCTGGAGCCTTTTGCCATTTCTGCAGTGGCATTATTGCTGACTTCCTAACCCATAAAGCAGCAAAGCAAAGGGGAAGCCCCATTGGACAGCTTAAGTCTGAAGAGCGCTGTGTTTACATTCAGGGCTCCCGTCTCTTCCCTATAATTATTAACCACGAGAAGGTCGTTTTGTTGCACGCTGCCTCCGGGGGATCTTTTGGATTGAAATAAGCATCTATTTAGGTTGGGTTTGTGGGGTATAGTCAGCCTCTTTGTGATGGTAATTAAGGGGATTGATTTGGGGGCTTCTGGAAATAGTAGAATGAAGGCAACTTTGTGTCCTAGTTATCAGATGTTTTAATTAATAATCCAAAGAGGAGAATCAAAGTAAAAGGGAAGTAAGATTATTAAATGAAATAAACAATAAGGGTTTGTCATTTGTGTGAACAGTGCCTTTCAAACTGGGAGATTTGTCTAGAAGCATGTTACACGTGCTTCAGGTCCCCCTGAGTTCGTTCTGTATTTCAGGTAATTTGCAGAATTGTTTATATTCCAAGAGTGAGAAGATGCTGGGATCCAGAGATCTGGGGGCCAGGCTCATCGTCCAGTCCTTACCGGGGGAGCCCAGCCGAGTCCAGCTGAAGGGTGTGCTCTTCCGGGAGTTGGGGCAAGCCTTCCGTAAGCATCTGAGCTCGCTGACTCTGGTGGGAGCCATGAGAGGTAAGTGGGTCCAGGCCTATGGCTTCTCAGTTTTCTTTCTTCTTCCATGTTCAAGGCACTACGTGTAGGGAATTGTGCTAGGTGATTATGTAGGACATGGGGGTTCAGAGATGGGTAATTATACTCTAGATTAGTGGTTCTCAAACTTCAGTATGCTTAAAAAGTCGCTTGGGGAGCTTATTAAATTCAGAGTTATAGACCCTGCCCTGACAAATTCTAGTCTAAGGTAGGCCTAGGTGTCTGAATTTTTAACAAGCAAACTTCATGATTCTGGAGCAAGTAGTCTGAAGAGCACACTTCGAGAAACGTCACTATAGGTACAACAAATGTGGATGGAACCACACAAATCCACGTTTTGATTCCTGCCTCTACCATTTACTAGCTTTGTGACTACAGGCAAATTGACAGTGAATAGTACACAGCAATGCCATGGGAGTCCAGGCACAGCGGAGAGCACTTCTATGTGAAGTTGTCCTAACTCAGAGGAATCTTCCGTCTGGGAAAATGGGGGAGAATGGGCTGAGAACTAGACACTTTTCCTGGCAACACGGACTAGGCAGAGTGTGCGGATCTTGGCCAGAGCTGAAGAGATAGGATGGGAGTAGGAAACATCTAGTGCGGGTGGGAACAACTAACTAAAAAACAAGATCAGAACCAGAAATGAACATGATCAGATGTGCTGTAAAGGTTCTGAAAGCAAAGTTGGAGAGACACAGAAGCATCCAGGCAAAGATCCAGTACCAGAGGCTGACATGCGGAGAGTCAGAGAATTGGGGTCCAGGTGCTAGGTAATGAGGACAGCAGCTCCATTTGTCAGTCATCCTCTCCGTCCCTCCACAACTCCAACACCCATACAGTCAAGCTTTGCCTTCCTAGAAAGGGGTGGAGCTCCAGGGGTGATGCCTGACAAAGGATATCAGGGTGCACTTGGTTCAGGTGGGCATGAGAGATGCTAGGATTTCAACAGGTAATGGCAGAGTAATCCTGAGGTCATTGAGAGCAGGATCCTGGCTCGCCAGCTGCAGCATCTTTTTCTCATTTCAAATCATTTGCATGCCAAGGATGTCTATTTATCCCAATTTTCCACATCTCTTCTCCATTATTTATTTTTGACATTCATTTAGGAGGATGGTTCCTAACACGGTTCCTTGCCTGGTGTATTGGGATGATTATACCTTTGTGCCTTTGGGCTCCTGATGCCTATAGTGCTGCATAGTATTTGATGTGGGGGCCAGCTCCAGTATAAGTGAGGGCAGCAGTCACATATAAGTTATCCATTGAACATAATCAAAATCCACTTTTCTCAAAATTTGCTTAATCTGCCTCCTGCAATCTCTGCTTTAGAGTAGCTGCACTTTTATCTATTTTTATGTATTTTTATATGCAAAATGATTCAGTGCTTAAAAAAAAGTTTGAAAACCACTAAGTTAACACATTATTTCCTGTAGGTGTCTGTTAAAACGCAAATGTGTTTCTTGGGAGGGGGTAACACATTAACCCAGAGGTTAGAAACTTCTGGCATGCTTGCCAAAGAATCTTTTATTGTTTCATGCCCTGAAGGCCCTTGTACCCTGTGTGGCCAATTGCCTGCAGCCACAGGAGTTGAGGGATGTTGGAAGCTTTGGTACTTTTAAAGATTTACCAATCCCTGAACTCAACTCATAATAGCTCTATGAACACGTTAATACTTACTGATTGCTCAGATGGCAGGCGTATACTGATGGAGTGATGTGATGCAGATCTGAAGTCAGGAAAAGTCTTCAGTAGGCAAAATTTCCTCCGGAAGTAGATATGGATGGGTTAATTTATTGGGGTGGATCCTTGGTGAGTAATATGAGCACACCCATTACTAAGGGGGCTAAGATCAAGGCGAATGTGGAGTCCCAGTATCTATGATGACATTATAGTTGAGAATTTTCTGGATAGTCCAAATTTCAGTCAAATTATTCCACAAACCAAAGCAATTTTTCCTGTACTCCAAACGTTTGACAACCATACAATATCTCTCATTACCTAGAGATAACACAAATCTCCTGTTTCAGGATTTATCATTTGATTATCCACATAATAAATTTTAATTATTTTAGTGTAAGTTTCTTACACTTGTGAAGTGCAGAATTTACTTAGTTTTCTTCATCTTTATATCTCCTGCACAGTGCACAATTCCTGAAATGTATAGTTGATACTCAGTAAATATTTATTCACTGACTGATCCAGTCCACATAACTTGATTTCCGGGGTCATAAAATATGCCTCCGGAACCGGCGCAATGATTTTTCTGAATGTCAGTTCCTTTTAGCAGAGTGTACTTAGCAGAAAGAGTACTTAATAGTAGAGGGCACATCCCTTTAGTTTCATAAACCCACCATTTTAAAAAATAAGAGTTATGATCCTCAGGTCAGCGTCTGACTTTGCTTACAATTTGGAATAAGAATGTCTGGCTGGCTTGGGCCAAGAATATTATTGCCTGGCAAGTTAAAAGTATTATTTCACAACTCAAGAAATAATGACTACATCTCCTCATGCAAGATGTAATTTTCAAAGGTCAGGTTTGGTCCCTAAGCAGTTCTCTTCTCATTGTCCTTAACTTCTGTCTAGCTGCTGACTGCCATGTTGTGATGAGAGTTGACACTAGCGATAGCGGCCAATTGGAGATCTTGACAGCCATGCATTCTTCTGTGGTTTGGCCATACTGTCTCTTTCCTCAGGTGGTTTCCTTTTCTAGCCCTTGACCCTTGGATTCCGCCCTGCTTATCTTTGGTATCTTTGAGGCGCATTGGTCTGAGTTGCCCATTTTCTTGATTTGGTTTCTGCTTCCCGCTCTTAATTTCCTGAGTTTCATTGTAGTGTGGGGAAATGTTCTTAGTTATATTAGAGCTTGCTTTGGAGATGATCAACAGCGTCTGAAGAGCCTTCGAGACTCACTTCAAGGTTTTACCTCACTTTCTCCTATTCAGATTCCTACCTACAGGGTTGCACAGTGTGGGGCTCCTTCAGTCGAGGCCTCAGCATGTCCAGGACCTTGGGCCTGAAGGTGACCAGTAACGTGTTCTATAATATTTTAGGCCATGCACTGTTAGTGGGTAAGTGACGAGCTTGTTTAATTTTTCCATTCTTGAGTAGGATACATAGTTTTTAAAAAGGAATTGTCTCAAAATTTGAATTCCCAATGTATGAAAACCTTAGCCTCTGTTCATTAGGAATAGGCCATAGTTAAAAATTCTGCATTTAAATTTAGTCATCACTGATTAGCTTACCAAACTTTACCGGCAAGAAATTGATCTTTGAAGGGTGACATTTGAGTTCAGGTTAAATAAATATACAATGAGAGGTTTTGAAATTTATGGTCAGCAATTTTCACAGTAATTCAAAGTCACATAAGTATGTCTTTGTACAGTCTCACAGATTGTCAAACCTGGGTATTTGCTAAGTAGTTAAAAATCTTGAGTTCTGTTCTTAGCTGCTCCTGTGGCTTGCTGAAGAAGTCCATGTTTCAGAATCTTCTAATTGGTCACCTGTTATTTACTTCTGTCTTCTAAATTTCATTCCTCTCGTAGAACCCAGAATTATCCTTAAAAATCTCAAATTTCATCGTATCACTCCTTTTCTTAAAACTCCTTAAAAGTTTCTTGTTGTTCTTAGAATACAAATTTCTTAACCTGACTTAAAAGACTCCTTCAGAGATTTTGCCTTTATTAACCTTTGTAAACTTGTCTTGCTCTGTCTCCCTTTGCACTCTAGCTATACTGACTTATTTAATTTTAATTCTTTCAAAAGACTACACTTTCTCCTGCCTCAGGACCTTTGCACAATCTGTTGGCCTCTATTCAAACCACTCACTCTTCCCCCATAAGATTCTCTCCCCCACACTCCCAAGTCAACTTCATCTGTTAAACTTTTTTAGCACCAATTATTATTCATTGCTTTAAAGTTATATATGATGTTTCTGATCATCTGATTAATGTCTGTTTTTACCACCAGATTTTGTGTGAACACTGTTTCCTTAGCGTTTAGTGTATTAACTAGTGCACTGTAGGTATATTTGTTGAAAGAAATGAATGAATTAATGAACACAGGCTCTTTGGTTATATCAGAATAGAAAAGCAAGTCAGAGATTTTCACTGAAAGTAAGACTATAACTGTATTTGTTAAAGGTGTTTTGTATTTCAATTAATTCTGTGACATTGTCAGTGGGTAAATGTACGTGTTCCTCTAAGAACGATCTGTTGAGATAAAAACTATAAAGGTTCTAGTGCTGAGAGGGAATCTGTTTAGTGAGAAAATACAGATCATATGAACTTGCTTTAAAACAAACTCCAGGGGCCAGTCCCGTGGCCGAGTGGTTAAGTTCGCGGACTCCGCTTCTACGGCCCAGGGTTTTGCCGGTTCGGATCTTGGACGCGGACATGGCACCGCTCATCAAGCCATGCTGGGGCAGCGTCCCACATGCCACAACTAGAAGGACCTACACCTAGGATGTACAACTATGTACTGGGGGGCTTTGGGGAGAAGGAAAAAAAAGATTGACAACACATGTTAGCTCAGGTGCCAATCCTTATTAAAAAATAAAAAATGAGCTCCAGCTTCAGAAGGCAAAGAGCTAAGGACGATAGACGTCATCAGGTGTGGGAGAATCTTTCGCTCAGAAAAGGACAGCTGAGAGCAGTCAAACTAACAGATGGAGGAGTGACTTTGTTTATTCCTACTTTGTGTAAGGGAAAAGTTTGCTGAAAGCTGCCGCGGAAATTCAGGAAGGTACTCAAACAATATTAATTTAGCAGATGACAATTATATAGAATAGCCTTTAACAAGGCAAAGAAGAAAATCTGTAGGAGGAATTTAGCCTTTAGTGCTTGGATTTTGTGAATGGGAGGCTCTTGACGTCTATTGTATTGCAGGTGAGGGAATTGGAGCATTTGTTTATGAGTGCATTATAAAGTACTCGATTTCATGCAAAATGAGTTTGCAAACCCAGACTCATGAAATGACATGGGAGCCCAGATACCTGGAGATCCAGACATGAGGGATCTGTGGGGCTGCTGTCTTTTGATGCCCCCTAAGTGTCTCATCTCTCTCCTAAGCGTGGCTCATGCTCTTATATTTTCTTCTATTCCAATTCTATTTCTTCTATTCTATTCTAAACCTCAGTGGTTTGGGCGTGAGGGTCCTAGGCACTGTCTGGCCTGTTCCTTCAGGGCATTCTAGGTCTTCCAGGGGCAGAAGGGGGCATGCAGATAGCTGGTGGCCAATGTGAACAGCTGGGGATGGGGCTGGAGCTGACACAAGGCTGTGTGGCATTTGATTATGGAGACAGTCACTTAGACTCTTCCTGAGAAGTAAAACAGGAGATCTATTTCTTTGTTCTTTTTTTCTATCTAAAATGAACTTCTGATCCGTGATACTCTAGAACTAAAAAGTCCGTATAATCTGTATCTCCTTGTCTGGTTCATAGAAGGACACAAAAACAAAACCCAAACCAGCCACGCCCAAAACAAGAAATAGTGTTACAGTGTCCTTCATTTTCCTGGGTGACATGAAATGTGCATGATCTCTTGTTCTCTCAGGTACATACATGGAGGTAAGATACATCCTGTGGGAAGCTATGCCAACAAGAAAAAATGGTCAATATGTAAATTGGTTTTAAATCTATTACAATCCATTTAAGTTGTCATGTATGGTGTAGACAGGCCTGATGGCAGAATGTTAGATATCTCAGATTTGTTGAACATACTAAATACTTTATACATATACATACACATATGTGCATTATGTGAAATGTAATGTGTATTAGCAGAAATAAGAGTGTTGAGTTGTATAAATTTTAACTATGTTTGTAAATCATCTTGGTTTGATGTATCTTTTCTTCAATTAGACGGGTCAGAACAGGGAAGTATAATAAGAAACAATGTGATCATCCGTGTTTCCGGTGCTGAGGGACTCTCCAGTCCGGAAGTGCTGACACCATCTGGCATCTACATCCGCAACCCCACCAATGTTGTGGAGGTAAGGTCTGCAGCTCTGCCAGGGAGGTCAGAGTTGAGAGGGCATAATGTCCACTCCGGAAGTTGTTGGGAGTGGCGGCCTCAGTGGTGTGGTATAAAATATTTACCTGGTGCTCATTACCTGGTGCTGGTATCGAGAAACTGCTTTATGATTTCTATGTTAAACTAGTGCTTTAGGATAAATGTAATCATTTCTCTCAGAATTCCTGTGAAAACTCTTTGAGGCAATATCTATATGGAGCAAAACAAAGCAGATATTGATTATTTTCTGGTCATTTAGATTAATGCAAACTAAAATATCTTCCTGAGCTGTCCACTGTGGTTGCTTATTTTTGTCTCGGTTCCAATAATAATTCTTTGTTAAATCTTCACGATCTTACTATATTGATGTGGTCATATTGCTGCCCTTTAAGAGTGCTCAGAACTGGGGTCAGCAAAGTCATGAGGTCCCTGAGATCTTGTCAGATTCCAGGATGAATGAACTACACTCTGACGGCCTTGATGTTTTATCCTGCCATTTAGTACAACTTAACATTACTTTTTCTTGGTAAATTTCTCTCTAAACAACTTAAAAATTTATTTTTTCTGGTAGTTTTCCTAACCATAGACCCATGAATGAGGAATTGCATCAGAGTAGTGCGAAGGTCATTCGGTTTCCCCCTTTTCAATGATTTTATCCCCTGGATCATCTGCGAAAGGGTTAAGGGCTGCGCTCTTCCGGGACACTCCTGTGAGCGTCTACTGTGTTATGGCAATTATGCCAAGTTTCTGAGAAACTGAGAGAATGAGCTTCCCCGTCTCCCTCGGATCGTCTGTTTTTAATTACCTTCAGCTGAATAACCCCTAATAAAAGTCATGGTTATCTCCTCGACCCTCTTCCAGACTCGTAATTGTGTTTATTCCAAGCAGAGCACTTACACACCATTTTAGGTGCCTAATGGGGGCAGCTAATATGCCAGTAAGGAAAGGAGGCAGACCTGCGAGGACGGAAGGAGACCAAACTCTAGACCCAGAGCCAAAAGAGCAGCATTTAACTTGGTGACTCCAGGGCTTGTTGCATAGCTACAACAGCAAGCTTTGGGGCCTAAAGAACTATGTTTTGCGTACTTTCGTGGGTAGCATGATCTTGACTACGTTGAAATAGCCAGAGGAAAGTAGACCCTCAGGCTTGCCCAACTCAGCTTCCTACCTGTGGCTGGAATGTATCTCGATCCCACTTTGAATGCCAGGGGTGCTGTCTCTCTGATTGCTTCACTGGGTGGCACATTGTCTCCTGGGCAAGTGTCCTGGCCACCAGTCAACTGGAAGAAGAGCTGAACTGGCTATAGGTGCAGAGCACCAGAGGCCATCTGAAAAGCTGACATAGGTCACCCGCGCCTTTGCAGCCAGACCTGTAGAACAATACTGTCAGCGAGGGAAAAGCTGAGTTCAAAACAAGCTGTTGTTCCCCGCTGGATGCCTTGCCTTGCCATTCACTTACTTTCTTCCTTGTATAACCATTTTACAAACTGAAAAACAAATACAATGCATGTGTTTTGAGAATGAGGTTTTAGTTTAAGTTGGTAATCCAGATTCATTAAATATGTTCATTAGATATATTCCTGACATTTTCATTTTCGATGACCTTAAAATTCTGTGGTTCTCTTTTCATTAGCTTCTTAGCTTTTAGCCCCTAACATAGTGTCTGAAACATAGTAGTTGCTCAAAAAAATTAATTGAACACAATGAATGAATGAATGTAGGTTTAATTCTATCCAAAGAATGAGGGGAAGAAAGAGAAAAGTAAAGCATAGATTCCAAGACCCCACAATCACTTTGATGATGGGAAAATAAGATATTTAGTCTGTGGCTGCATTTAGATCCCACGGGACTCATCTCTCAGTGTTCAGTCTTGCATGGTTCACTCCACTTTTCAGCTGTGCCACTGGTGTTCTGCTCTGCTGTTTCTTTTGTATTCTATTGTCTGGAATGTGCCACAACTAAGGACCTGGGTGATAACTGGGCCTGTGTGGCAAACCTAAAAATTATGAACTTCTCTTGACCCCCAGGGCCAATGAAGGTCATTTCAGTCACTGGGTGAACAGCAAGTCAGTGTTTATTAAATGTGTCCTATGTGGATGATACACCGAGTGCTTTGAAAAATGTATTTTAGAAATACACCATTGTTCCAAAGGGATCATAAGGAGGCTACGACAACGATGATGTGTGGGGAGTGTGTGTGTGTGTGTGTGACAGAAAGAGCTGTGGTGTACAACCCTGCCCTCTTCCAGGGTGGTCCTGATGTTGGAGAGACAGACATTCCTTTACTCTGCGGAAGTGTTTCATGGCTGGTGGCTTCTACATCCTGCTGTGTGAGTGGTTCAGAGTCACACTGCCCCCTAAGGGAATGCACGCAAGACTTGTGTGTGCTCAGTTTTTGTGACTTTTCTCCTGACTCGCTTTTCAGTTTTCTTGCAGTCTGGCAAAGTAGTTTTTAAAAGTCCCTGCATTAGTGTGATTAATTAGCATTTTTTCACTTTTGTTTTCTTAAACTTGTTAATTGTGAAATAATTTTAGACTCAGAAGAAGTTGCAAAAATGTAGCAGAGAGTTCCCGTGTGCCCTCCTCCCCACATCCCCTGCAGCAGCGTAACCACAGCCATCACCACAGAGCAATAGCAAAACCAGGAAATTGATGTGGGGACAAAACTAACTCGACTAAAGCCCGTATTAGACTAGAAGAAGGTGACCTAATCCTGGTGGCTGGCAATCAACCCTGAAGCCTAAGCCTCTCTCCCACAAACGTGGTCTCCCTTTTTGACCTTCATATCTCTGGTGTGGCAGACGGAGGGGGAGAAATGCAGTTGATCCTTAAGTCTCGGCAGTGATTTGTGGTTATGTCTTATTCCCAGATTGCCCTGACGCAGAGCCTGGGACCGAATGCTCTGCCCCAGCACAGGGAATTCACCTTGGTTTCCAGTCAGCCATCTTTATAGTTTACTCACTATCAACCATGTGTGGTACGAGGGCACTTCCAGTGTGAGATTCTTCTTTTAATTTTCACAGCCATGAGTGGTCTGCCTGCCTCCCTGCCCAGGCTGCAGCTCAGCCAAGTCCAGAGCAGTTTCTCAAAGAAGCAAAGCCTGACCTTTGTGCCTTCTTGCTGGTGAGGACTCAAGCGTGATATTCCTGTTTAAGGAACTTGTGGAATTCCTTTGTATATTCCTTAGATAGGCCTTTCCATGCTTTCCAAATACGTGTTGGTGATGGCTCTTCCGTGCAGCACCAGCAGCATTTAGAGCACTCCATTTCCAGGTTGTCTTCCCCCGGCCCTTAGCATCTGACTCTCTGACTCCTTTGTGGGGATTCCTTGTTATCTGTTCAGAGGCTTCAGCTTTCCAGTAGACATAACCTGCGTCAACCTCAGGCTGGAAAGTGTTTGTGTCCCATGTTTATGTAGACACTGGAAATTTCCTATGACCAGACTCCTGTTTAGGATAGTCTGCAGAAAAACCCCAAAGACGAGCCCTTTGGAAACATCCATTTAATTTGAGGGGAATTTGTTCTGGTTTGTTAATCAATTTTGTAAGGAATTCTGTGTTTAAAGGCCAATTTCAGTTCTTTAGCTCTCCCGACTCAATAGCTAATGTATATTTAAGAGCTGCCTGAAGGGTTAACTCACTTTTTCTAGTGACTACAGATGCACACCTCAAGGAGCTGGCTTACTTGGGCAGTTAATTTCTCTCTGGAATGTCTCTTGCTTGAATGTCCATAATACATTGACTTCCGCAAAGAATTGATTTCCACACAAAATTCCCTGCTTGCCTTAAACCCTTCCCCACAAGCCGCCGGCTGCCTGCATAAATATGTGGTTTTTCCTCATGAATCATTTGTAGCATACCCAATTGGAATGGAGAGTAAAACGGGCTGGGAAGTAATGTGATCTGACTGTCCAAGTGCTTCTTTTATAAGAAAAGTGAGCCTTCTCGGCTACCAGAAGACCAAAGTTGCACTCTCCTGCCCCATGATAAATGCACCTGGAAAGCGTTTCTACCTGATCACAGAGATGCTCCGTAAAATACTAATGACACTAGGGCAGACGATTCGACAAATCAATTCATTTGCTCAAAATACATGCTCTCTGCATACCTGTCTGGCAAAGGTGATGAATAAGGATGTAGCCCTTGGAATAAATCCTTGAACTATTTGAATCTTTCCCCTCCTGGTAGAGTCTTGGTAATGAACTAGCATTTCATTGGTGGTGAAATAGAATGTATGTCCAAGAGAGATGATCACTTCTAGCCTTGAGCGCATCTTTCTTGTTGTCTGTAAACTTGCAGAAAAGTTGGGTGGTTAAGAAACCCTGTTCCCTAACCCTCAGTTCTTAGATACTCATGGATCACAGGTGTGGTCGAGACACAGCCAATCAGCGCAGGCTATGTGGAAGGTGGAACCTCACATGTGCTTCCCTGAGGAAGGTTCGAGTTGCAGAATCATAACTGAGAATCAATAGCCATGTGCTTCCTTGTGTTTCTATGGGGGCTGAAGAGATATCTTGGTCACTTGTATCTGCCAACCCAGAGACACTGATTCTTCCTGAAGCTGAGAATCATAAGTGCATGTCCTGTTTCCTAGCATGAGGGAAGAATTGAGATTACTGATTTATTGCTAATAATTATACTTTTGGGGAATGCCTAATACCAGATTTGATCATTTAAAAAGATATAAGTACCCTCCTAGTAAAGACGGTTAAAGTATTCTTATTGTAATGAACCATGTTTTTATATTTAGGTGAGTCTCTCCATCAAACTTTGGAGATGGAATACCAGAAAATGGGTATGGGTTACTTCAACAATTCATAGCCCAGACTTTAGACCAGAGTTTCTTGACTATGGCAGTATTAACATTTGGAGCCATTTAATTCTTCGTCATGAGAGGCTGTCCTCTGTATAGTAGCATCCCTGGTCTCTACCCACTTAATGCCAGTAACACCTCCTTGCCCCCAAGTTGTGACAACCAAAAATGTCTGCAGAGATTTCCAAATGCTCCCTGGGGAACAAAATCATCCCTGATTGACAACCATGGCTCTAGACTATACCACCCCAAGATCAGTGGAGTCTTAGAAATGGCCCAGGTTCCCTGAAGTCACGTTACCATCTTGAACAGTAATTCAACTTCATATTCAATGATGTGCCAAAGTCACTTTTGCTGAACACCATGTGGTAGGTAAGAGATGTGATTAGACTTTTATATGGCCTCAGGACATTGGAGAAATGCTCAGAATCCAAAATAATGAAGTGCAGTAGAAAATGGGCCACTAGTCCACAAAGAAAGAAAATGTTCTATAACTGAGTGGAAAAGGAGGAGTGGATGGATAATTACAAATACTCAGGATGAGAGAGCCTTCGGAGCCACAGTGAATAACAGGCTAAAGTTAAAGAAACAGCACCTGGGATTGTGTCAGCTGTATTAGCTCCCCCAACCAGGTCCTTGCTGCTGCATGCTGGCCGGGCTTCTAGTCTCAGGGTAAACTCTGGCCCTCACTCATACTTCTCCAAAAGGCCTCCAGGGACTGGGCATTGGGACATGGGTTCCTCCTCTCACATGAGGTGGGACTTGAGTCTTGTTGGTTTTAAAAGAACCTATTTCAGTTTTTCTTCCATATTGACTTTACTTGGTTCTGCATGCGTTTGTGTGTGTGTGTATGTGCGTGCATGTGTGTTTCAAGTGGAACGTGTGGCACACCCGGAGAGAAATAGGCTCTTTAAAGTCCCCTTCCATAGGGAAGATGGCTGTGTTATGATGCCAGTGGGTCCCCCAGGTTCAGAGAGCTACCTTTAATACCTAAAGTACTTTCATTTAGGAATTAAAGTCAATAAAATATTAGTCTACAATGACTGAAACTATGGGATGAAATGAGTTTGCTCAGCCTAAGGATGAATAGGGAAGAGCCACAACCAAAAGGGTCTGACTGGAGTCTTCCCTGTCAACCCCTCCTTACTCAGAAGGCAGGGAAACTCCTTGAGCTGTGTAAAAGGCTGTGAGAAGGGGCTCTGTTCTTGAGCAGGTCAGAACTTCCTCTTTCGCTTCTAACCCTTTCCTGTGTCACATCCTAACGTCCATATTCCTCACTGTCTGCACTGATATTAAATAACAGTTTCAGACAATCTCAGTCTTCTGTTGTTGCTCAAGAATCTCATGAAGCCAATCCTCATTAACTTCTTGTCTAAGCCTTGATAACACTCAATCCCTACGACGCTAGAGTTTCAGAACCCTCACCCTCCTTAAATGTACTCTTCAAAATGCCATGTCTTTTCCTGTCTACTTGTGGCAATTGGCCCACCTCCTTGCCCATATGGCTCTCTGTGCCCTCTAAGCTGAGCGTTCCTCTTTCCATGTGGTAGAGATGGAAGGGATGTTATACTGTCTGGAATTTTGGTGTGAAGAGAACAATTCCTTAGTTAAATCTCACCTGAAAAATGCTCCCCAATATTGAGGAAACATATAGCTATGTAGTAATATCAAACACTACCCCAGTCTTGCCCACCATGTTAGCTGGTGCCTGAAGGGTTAACTGACTTTTATCTAGTGACATATGGATGCACCTCTCAAGGAGCTGGCTTACTTGGATAGTTAATTTCTCTTTGGAATTTCTCTTGCTTGAATGCCCATGATACTTGACTTCTGCAAAGAATGTTGCTCAATAGTTTTGTCCATTACTGGGGAGGCTGTAGCAAATTGTCCTGTTCTTCCCTTGACATGGTGATGTGACTTTGCATTGCATCCTACTGTTTACATTTCTTCAACTGCACCCTATTGTTTGGCATCCTGGTTCTGGGTCTTGCCTTCATTTCTCTGTCCTGAGCTACAATCTCTGACACTTCCAGGCTTGGATGAGATGGAGTTGGCTCTGACAATTATCAACTCTGTGACTTTGAGAAAGTTACTCAACATCTCCAAGCTTCAGTTTCTCTGTCTGTGAAATTATAATAATAATAATAATACACAATGCAGAACTGTGAAAATAAATGGGACTAAAGTCTGGTACCTGGACTGTATTATTATTATTATTATAAATCTTTACTATGAGTATTATTATTATACTTGGTCAAAACTTAAACAAGATAGGTACTTCTAAGGAAAAGAAAAAAATTCAACATAAATATCACTTGGACTGAATTGGGCAGTCCTTTTGTTGGGGATCTCGTAACAGATTCCTACCCTGATTTTCTAGGTCTCTATCTTCCTTCAGTTTTCAGCAGTGGCTTCCATTTGCACTGGATTCTCAAAGCAGTTCATGGCAAAATCGCTAGGAAATGAATGCTTCCCATTGTCTCTCTCCTCTTTGAACGTCTTCTATGACCCAGCGTTAATACCTCAGTCAGCTCTAGAGTAGAAGTTCTCAAAATGTATCAAAAGATCACCTGCATTGGAAGCACCTGTGGTTCTCAAGAGTGCAGAATACTTCCCCCCACCCCTTCACCATCACCCCAACACCTACTAAATCAGAATATCTTGTGGCAGGGCCTAGAAATTTGTATTTTATATACCCAGGTTAGGGTTGCCAGATAAAATGCAGCATACTTAAGATTTAAATTTAACTGGGCTCCTATGTATTTATTTGCTAAATCTGGCAACCCTCCCCGGGGTGTACACACTAAAGTTTAAGAAACGGTTCTAGCAAGATGTTCACTGCGTAGTTCCTGGGAGCCCTATATAGAGGCAACTGTGGCACTGAAGTGTTGTTTTTTTAGAAAGATACTTTATACCTTGTTGGGTTGCACGGTGTCACAATCCTCGCTGCTCCCCATTCTCTTTTCTGTGCCCTGATGCCAGTGTTCAGGATGAGCTGTTCTAGTCCCTTAGTGTGTGCTGCCGGGAGACTGATTTACTCACACAGAGGCCACTCTGGCGTTCTTTTTCTCATACCATCTCATCCGTGTCAAACCCCCAGGTGATCAGGGATAAACCATGTGGAAACCTCTGGGCCTCCCTTTATCCCTGTAGCACACGGTTTAGTTAGGCCTGAGGCAGGCTGAGCTGACTATTCCTTGACTTCTAGTCTCTAGGTAGATATGGGCATCTTATCCTTGGACCAGCCTCTCAGGCCCAGAGAGGATAGAGCTGCACAAATATTTAGGAAGTTATCCAGCGGTCTGATCTATTGGCCTTTCATTCTGCTCACTCAAAAGTGGAGCAACCAACATGTCATTTACTGTCCGGAGTTAAGAGGTTGCAAATTCAAATGCCTGCAGGGACTAGGCTGCTGTCATAAATTACTGAAGCAGGAAGGGTGGGGCCTGTGGCGAAATAATCCATAGTCTAAGAAGGCAGGCCCTTCCTAGCTCCAGCGGATCCATGACTACTCCACAGGAATTTGGGTTCGGTATTTTACAAAAAAGTGGAAGTCTGAATTTTTATATCAAGTCTCCTGATTTTAAAATGTTAGAAACAAAAGTTTTTGTAAAACTTGGGTAGGCCAAGAAAAATACCTCTGTTTACAATATTAGACTCTTCAGGGAGTCAGTTGTCTACTCTGTCTTGAAGTATGTTACATAGTGATGAATAGATGATAGGCACTTCATTGAATTTATAAGGATGATCCCATGGTGTTCAGTGTGATCAGAATTAGAACTCAGAACCCATATGGTCCAATGGAGAATTTATGTTTTATATGAGCATATGAAAGACATTAAATTATTTATATAGTAAAAAGTATAAAGAAATATTAAGGTGATTAAAATGATCCAATTGGGATAAGAGTACATTGAGAAGATTTGAGCTGTATTTGAACTCAGCCACTGTCTCAGAACTAAGGCATGCCTGGTGCAATCACTGGCCATCAGCCCATAGCCAAAACATTGATTTGTTTGAAGGCTTGGAGAGAACACTTTGTGTAGACCTGGCTTCAAGGTACTCCTTGAGAGCCACCGTATATTCTTGCATATACCACAGAGGAGAGCTTGGACCAAATGTCACAAGTAATTTCTCACTGAGGAAGCTTACGATGACACTTTAACATGAGATGCCTGTTAGTGAGGTGGGCAAATTATAATCCAGATGAGCTGCCTGGAGGAAGGGGAATGAGTATATTTTTGATCCCCAGGGGGAAAAATAAAAGGTCAATGAGTTGATAAAAGTATCAAAACGCCTTGAAAGGAAGTGAAAGAAAAAGCAGAATGGGCACAAATAAGAGTCTTTCCAGCAACCTTATTGTATATGGAATAACTGTTATTTAACTGTCCGTAATTTCTCTAGGGGAACAGGGTATGTGCTGCTGGTTATGGCTACTTTTTTCATCTTGTGACCAGCCGAACATCACAAGCTCCACTTCTCTCCTTCACTGGGAATGTTGCACATTCTTGTACAAGGTAACTTTGGGGAAGTTCATCTATATTTTGGGTGTAAAGCTTATGAGTTAGGATTTTTGTGTAGAACACTCACAAATGACTCATAACTTTTGGCAAACAAGTGAGATTTGATGATGTGCCTGGGTAAGCATTTTGGATCATGAAAGTTTGGTGGTGAAGGGAAGGGAAAGGAGAGGGAAGTCACTTGAGAGGGCAGCAGGATAGTGTGCCATCCAGAGGACAGTGCAATAGAGAGAGCAAGGAAACTTCCAAAAAATTGGGAGCAGCTGGTAATGCAGAGCCCCTGAAGGCTGGAGGGCCTGGCCTCAGGAGGCGAGTGGGGAGATGAGCCTGGGAATAGGGGCTCTTCCTTTGTGACTTGCATGCTGTAAGAGGAGAAAGGACTGTTCAAAGTCTTTGTTCTGTAGAGGGTACGGAGCGAGGAGCAAGGGCAGCGGAAACAGGTGGAGTAGGGGATTTGAGGAGATGGGAAAAATACAGACTTCATAGGTCAGTCAGGCCCTGATTCAAATCCTGGCTTTCCTCCTAGTACATTGCTTATTTTCTTTTCTTTTTTAAGAGTCAGACCCTTTATTTGTAAATGAGGACAGATGGACATGGAAAGTTTGATGTGAAAATTAGAGATGACTTATGTGATGCACCTAAGAGAACATCTGGAATATAATAGCAACTCAATAATTGATAGCTATAAATAATAATGATAATAATAGTATAGTAATACTGCTATGATGGAAAATGATAAGGAGAGTGGAATAAGGATTAAGAACGATTGCTGTGCGATGTTGAAGCGCCAGCTGAGGCTGAGATTAGCACATGTCATGAAATTATCATTGCTTTTGAAGTTCTTATCTAGCCACTCTCTGCAGCCCTGGAATGTGAGGGAGGAAGGCACCCAGCATATGGCAATGGTAGGGCATTTTAGGTGGAAGAACAAAAGTTGGAGGGATTGCAGGTGCTGGAATCCACTCTCCGAGCAAGGAGTGAATCTAGAAGGGGGCTGATGGAATAGGGGACCATGTTCTGAAGGGCTAGATGAAGGTGTCCAGACTCCTAGGTGGGGGGTCAGCCCAAGTGGGGCTGATAGAACAGAATAGGATCATGGCGGTCTTCATCTTGTTGAGATCCAGGAGCAGGTCACAGAGGATGACAGAATGGACATGCTGAGGGACAGGAAGTGACAGAGACAAGGGTCACAGCTCTCATCTCTCCTCTACCTTATCCATTACCTTTATTTTGTATTTTCCAACAAGAAAAAGTGGGATGTTTGAAACATAGAAACTGGGTAAATTTCACTTTCTGCTTTGTTTTCTAGGTATGGTCTCTTTGTATACCCTAAGTTTCAGCCCCCTTGGGATGATGGTACTGGCCCCACCCTAATCCAGAACTTCATGGTTTGGGGAGGTGCAGGTGGTGCTCAGGTAAGTTTCTTTAGTGTTTTAATTAAAACCATCATTTATTTTTTTCTTGGTGATTTATTATGCATCTCTATTTAAAGGGGGATGACATGCCGAGGGAAGGGGAGAATTTAAATGTTACTACTGTTTTAAGGAGCCAACAGCATCAGAGGTGTGAGTGGAATAGCTGTTGAACAAATTCCTAGGCAGTAGCCAGGATTAGTTCATTTCCTCTAGGGTGAGTTTTCAGCCGCTCTAATAGAGAACAGAATCATAGAGATTTACAGCCAGGAGAGATTGTAGAGGTCATCCACTCCTCCTCTCCCATGCTTATTTAGAGAGAAAATATTAAGGCTCGGACAGTAAAGGGACTTGCCAAAGGTCACACAGTTAATTAGTAGCACAACCAAGTGTAGAATACAGACTCCAAATGTTGTGCATTTGATATCTGAATATCCTGAATAATACATGCTTCAGTCTTAAGAAAAAGTGCTGTTCATCATTGGAACAAAAATTCCAGCTCAAGATGCCATTCTCACCTCTAGCAATGAGCTGAATTTTCTTCTATTTTTCTTCAAAAGAAAAGAAAGTGCATGTTCAATCATTTACTTTTTATTGTCGCAAAGATTTTCTTATTAGGAAGCTTTGCATGCTCACTGTTAACAGCAATATGTAAAAACCATCCAGGATCACTTTTTGGGCTACACAGAGAAAGTTACATATACTTGGTCTCTGGCACTTGGAAATCTGGAGCCTAAGATACATTGATGAAGAAATATGTTTACAGGGCATTTAACAAATAGAATGAAAACATATAATTAAGTCTCAATAAAAAAAGTCAGACATGGGACTGGCCCAGTGGCACAGTGGTTAAGTTCATGTGCTCTGCTTTGGTGACCCAGGGTTCACAAGTTTAGATCCTGGGCGCAGACCTAGCACTGCTCATCGAGCCACGCTGTGGTGGTGTCCCACATAAAACAGAGGAAGATTGGCACAGATGTTAGCTCAGCAATGGCCTTCCTCAAGCAAAAAGAGGAGGATTGGCAACAGATGTTAATTCAAGGCCAATTTTCCTCACAGACACACACACAAAAGACATTTATTTGATATATGAAACAAGAGGAAGACAATTGTGAATGGGGAAAACCCCAAAATATATAATTAGTTTAGCTAACAGAAAGAATCCTAATTGTATTTAGTATTTGTTCTCATTTAACTTTATAAAGTACTTTGTTTCCCATAAGCACTATGAACATAGGATGACAAATCCAGTAAGAAAGTTTGTTGAGTGCCCATGTATGCAGAGAAGCAGTTCATGCCTTGCAGAGGCTTAAACTCTGTCTCCAAGCTCTAGAATAGCCTTGTTCTAGAGAAAATAAACTAATAAAACAAAAATATCAAAAGGTGATTGTTAGTCATTTTCTCAGGTTCTGCAATCAGAAGTGCTAAGCCCATAAAGAAAAACATAGATCCTTAAAGACTGACTGAACTCTTGTGCATTCAAATTTAATCAATCAAAAAGTTCAAATAATGAGAATGCTTTGGGAACTTCACTTTTATGAGGAGAGTAATTAACATGGTAACAGGGAATTTAAAAAGTGACTCCTCCCAAAACAATCCTGAAAAAGAAGAATAAAGTAAGAGAACTTACACTTCCTTATTTCAAAATGTACTACAAGGCAATAGTAATCAAGATAGTGTGATACAGTCATGAGGATGGACAAATAGATCAATGGAGTAGAATTGAGAGTCCAGAAATAAACCCATACATCTATGGTCAACTGATTTTTGACAAGGATGCCAGGACTATGCAGTGGTGTTGGCACAACTGGATAACGTGCAAAAGGATGAAGTTTGATCCTTGCCTCGTCCTGTTTACAAAATTTGACTCAAAATGGATCAAAAGCCTAAATGTTAGAGAAAAAATTATAAAACACTTAGAAGAAAACAAAGAGGAAAATCTTCATGACCTTGGATTTAGCAATAGATCCTTAGATATGACACCAAAAGAACAAGCAACAAAAGAAAAACAGATGTTAGACTTTATCAAAATTAAAAGTTTTAATGTTTCAAAGGATCCAATCAAGAAAGTGAAAACACAACCTACCGAATAGGAGACAATATTTGCAAATCATATATCTGATAAGGGGCTTCTATCTAGGATGTATAAAGAACTCTCACAACTCAACAATAAAAAGACAAATAATGCAATTTGAAAAATGAGTAAAAGATCTGAATAGATGTTTCTCCAAAGAAGATACACAAATGGTTAATAAGCATTTGAAAAGATATTCAACATAATTAGTTATTAGAGAAATGTAAATCAAGGCCACAGTGAGATATTGCTTCACACCCACGAGGATGGCTAGAATCAAAATGATAGCAAGTGTTGATTGGCAAAGATGTGGAGAAATTGGAGCTCTCATACACTGCTGGAAGGAATTTAAAATAGTCTCGTTGCTTCAGAAAACAGTCTAAGAGTTCCTCAAATGATTAAGCATAAAGATACCATGTGATTCATCCGTTCTACTCCTAGGTATATATCCAAGAGAAATAAAAACAAATATCTACATAAAAACTTGTACACAAATATTTATAGCAGCATTATTCATAATACCTAAAAGGTAGAAACAACCCCCAAATTCACCAATGGATGAATGTTTAAATATAGTGTGGTATATCAATACAATGGAATATTATTCAGCCATAAAAAGCAATGAAGTACTGATCCATGCTACAACACGGATGAACCTTGAAAACATTATGCTAAGTGAAAGAAACCAGTCACAAAATACCACATACTATATGATTCCACTCATGTGAAAGTCCAGAATAGAGAGATCTATGGAAATGGAGAGAAGATTAATGGTTACTTGGGGCTAAATGATATGGGGTTTCTTCTTGAAGTGAAAACGTTCTAATATTGTCTGTGGTGATGGTTGCACATATCTATGAATATACTAAAACCTTTCAACTGTAAACTTTAAATGGGTGAATTGTATAGTATGTGAATTATATCTTAATAAAGCTGGTAAAAAAAATCCCAAACTAACCTCCAATGTATATAGCCATGTAAATTCTCTAATATTCCCAATTCCTATCTGTGTGACTTTGGGCAAATATCCTAATTTTTCCTATGTTGTTTGTAAAATGGAAATAGTGATAGTACCTGAAGGTCAGTTTGTTTTGATAGTTAAATAAATGCCTACATGTGAGCTGCCCAGAAGGGTGCCTGGACCTTCGTGGATGTACCATAATAGCTGTTATTATTGTCATTGTTAGTAAACAGGATGGGGGGTGATAGACTGATGTTGATAATAAAGTCTCTGGAAACTGTAACACTTGAGAAGTGCCTTCTGCATCATCAAAAAGTACATTGTGTTTACATTTCATAAACTTTCGTTATTAGATATATCTGACTGAATTCTGGTCATTAGACATGAGTGTCATGTATATAGACCCTTGAACAGAATATTCCATTAGTTAGAATTCCTATTGTGTATAAACACAAATGCATCTCTATTTGATGATGTTGATGGCTAATATTTTTGGATATTTTCTCATTTAATCATCTTAATAACATTTGGACGAGGTACATCATTATTATCTTCCTTCTGTAGATGAGAAAACTCTCTGGGTAGGGGGTAAAATACTTGCCAAAGTCACACAGCTAAGAATTGCTGGATTCAACTCAGACAATCTGATCCTTTTATATGTATGTTATAAGAGTTGAGGAAAATACCCTCTCCTCACTAGATCTCATAAATGCAGAGCGTTCTTTTAGAGGACAGAGGGAGAGATATGAGCACATTATGAAAACTCTATTCACACTACAAATAGGTGCTTTTTGCTATTGTGTCAGTTTCCTTTTAAAATTACCAGGTTCCCTAGCTAAAGCTGGGTGTTAGCTGTTTTTGAATATATTTGCTGGAACTTGTGCTGATGCCTGTAATTAGGTAACAACTGTTGTCAAATTATCAGTTCAGATCATACCTATTTTATTTAAATAAACCTTTGTGTCTCAAAAGATCTATCATTTTATAAAAGCTGTCCGTGCATACACAATAGGAGATGCAAGGTGTTACTCAATTCTTGAAAATTCAAGCACAAAGACTGATTGACAGGGAAGCATGATACTGTGATAAGTCAAGGCTACCATGGCCTTAATTAATAGGAAGCTTCTGCTTTAAGACATGAATGTAAACATGATCCTATTTAGTGAATAAAGGGTTGACTGTGTTATGTTAATTACTAGTCCTGACCTCCACCCTGATTTTAAAGATGATTGAAACGAGACCTAGGTGAAATTAAGTGCCTGGCCCCAGATCACATAGTTAGTGAATATCAATGCTAGGTAAAAACCAAAGGCTCTGTCCCCCACACTGGTGAGGTGCTTCCAACTCTAACAAGCTGATTTCGTTAACATTTGATCCCTGTTTGGGCCCACTTACCAAGTTGTCACAAATATTTATGCACATAACACATATTCTGGGTCTGTAGTCATGCTAAATGACTGGCTTATTTCATATTTACAATTTTCTGACAATGTTAGTTAACATACTACACTGAGGAAAATGTTAAGTACTGGAGTTTTTGGATGCTCTTTCTCCATCAATTTCGTGTGACTTGGCAACTGCAAATTTATTTTAGATGTGTGAAAAATTCACGTTGACCTTTTTAATGTATCCATTATCATGAGCAGAAATGAAAAGTACAGAGGGGATGTTACCAAAGGGGACTAGTTAGTGCTGACTTCATGGCAACTTTGGGATGTCTGCATAGATACTGATGGACAAAAGCTGCTTAAATATGGGATAGCATTCGTATTTATACTTAACCAATAATTAAAGAAGCTACAGGTCTGCAAGAAAAACCAAGCCTCAGACCTTTGCCATAACATATGCCATTATTTTATAGATTTTTAGAAGTAGCAATCTTCTCCTGAAAAACTTCCAGATTTATTCATGCCGAGATTTTGGAATTGACATCTTGGAAAGTGATGCAAATACTTCAGTTACTGACAGTTTATTACTTGGTCATTTTGCCCACAAGGTAAGTGCCTTGGTGTGGTTGTTTCAGGCTGTCCATCAAAACAGAATCATATGTGCTGGACTCCCTGGTGATCCAGGATATGTAATTTTAACAGCATTCTTTAGTGAATCTTGCATTTAATTGGTAAAAGTTGGAGGAGCTTTTTATTTGTAACAGTGGTGATATTTATAATAAAATTCAAATATACACAAAGTTTCAATGTTATGAGTCCATATAAGTCAAAGTCATGAGTAGCTTGCAGTATTCTTCTCTGGTTGCAATTTCACGTTATTATCCATACCAATTCAATAATAGACCTAATAATTTTAGGTATTTACTCGAACCTCCCAAGGATTGTGAAATAGCACAATTCCATGCTGTCTCTCTGCCTTGTGGTTTTCCAAGTTTCTACATCAACATTTTGTTCATAGGGTTCTTACTCCATTTAGGGTACCACCCCTCCCTGCAAAAAGGTAATATAAATTTACATTGTTTGCTATAGTATACTAGGGTTTCTTAGGTGATTCTCTAGTGCTTGCCAAAGTGTGGTTTTCTACACGATAAACATCAGACTATGGAGGACTTCTCTGCCACGACATGACCAGGGTACCAGATCGTAGACAAGGCAAAGAGGACTTCCCAGATGAGAAGTGCTAGTTCTCCTTGAGGGCAGTCCACAGCTACCAGTGGTCTCAGTAGACTTCAGACCTATAGTGGGTCTTCTAAGTTCTTGTTTTTAAAAGAGCTACATGCGTATTAGTATCATGTTGTCATAACAATCATAAATGGAAGAGACCCACAGTACTTCTAGGAACCAAGGAAAGAGCAGTCTCTTTGGTTAGTTCCTGAATGCCCTGACCAATTGAAATTTAAACAATTATTGGCTTTTCTACTTCCCTTGAGATCATTTCATAGCTATAGATATAAATATTGAAATTAAAAATCATTGTCTTAGTAAGCTGCATTTTCTTATGTTGAATTCTCAAACTTAGTTGAATCTCTTTTGAATCATCCTTTTCAGGAGGAAAATACTTGCCAGATTTTCCTGTTCTCTACAAGGATTACCACTTTGTGAGATGATTCTTCCTTTAGACTGAATAGTTTTTAAGAGGATGGGACCCAGATTTAGAGTCTGTGATACTGGTAGATCCAAGGCCCTGAAATTTCTCAGAAATAACCTTAGAGAAGATGCTAAAAACAAAATGCCCATCAAGCCGAGTAACTAACTGTCCTGGTAAATTAATGTCACAACATCTTAATTGATGCTAAATAGACATCGTAATTAACAGGAGAGTGACATAAATTAAGATATAAATTATAACAAAAGAGTGCTTTTCATGAGATAATAAAAGATAATCATACCCTGGGCTGGGACTTACCAGGAATGCAATGCGTCTGAGGGTCCCTCAGCCTCTTAATAAGTAAGTACAGGACAAATGTCCGTGGGTGGAAAGTGTCTGTTTGTTCTAGGAGACATCTAGATCCTGCTTAGGCATCCTAATCATAAAACTGTGCAGTTTTAGAGCTAAATCTTACCTAAGAGTTGATAGTTAGAATGCCTGAATTTACAGGTAAGTAAGTGGAGGTTTTGGGAAGTCAAATGATAGCCCATGATCCGTGCCGGTATTGTGGAGTCTGGGCCTCCTGGACATCCTCCCACTCCTGGTCAAACGCTCTTAATTACACATGGAAAAGAGCTTTGGCAATGAGCCGACTCCAGTAATAATGCCGACTCTGGTATTCCCTGAAGGGTTTTCCATGGAAGGCTAGCCCCCAGAGAGCATCTAGGAGAGGAAGATTCTTTGGTTAATTACATTTAAGTGATGCTGTTTATCATACCTCCCAAACCCTGAAATCTGCATTGCATATCAGCACCTGAAAGGCTCTGGGAAATCGGAGGGTTGAAATACCTGAAAAATATCTCTGAATCTTTATTTAACACAATATTTCTCAGATTTACTTGGGAACCACTTCATTGCCATATGAAATTGTGTGTCAGTTGTTAGAAAAAAAAGGATGCCTGACCTCTCTGTGGTTGTGGAGCTCTGATTTTAGCCTCTATCTTTTGAGCCTGCTAGTCCTTTATGAATTAAGATTTTCAGCAAATTTGACCTATCCGTTCTTAGACCTTCCACCCACATATAATTGGTGGCACACAATTATCAGTGAATCATATCTTGAAACAAACAGTAATTTCTGGAAGAACTTTTTGTTAGAAGGGATTTTTTTTTTTCTCCTTTCAGCATACTTGTGTATGTTGCTACTCTCACACTCAACATTACCTTTATGTTGAAATGGATAGAATAATTTTCAGTGAGGATGGCATTAATATGCAAAAAAAGGAGGTGCGCTATACGATCACTATACCTCCTAGTTTGGTTGTGTTGTTTGTTTTCACTCCTTGTCCTCAAATTCTGTCTAAACAACATCCCCTTTCACACTCTCAAAATGCCTTTACTTGGGTGTAGATTATGGTCACTCTACTTTGGAAGTATCTGGAGGATGGTTGTCTTTTTGTTGTTATAATTAATTTGAGCAGATGATATGACTTTAAAAAATATCTTACTCAGACAGACCCTGATGGGGTTGCTTCATTCTTCCTCCTATTTCTCCAAGGGCTACTTCCCATTTTCACTTGTGGATTTGTCTTCCTCCATTTAGACCTTTCGTCTTTGGGGTTTCTAAATCCTGTTGTAGAGTGCCTTCTCTTCTCAATATACTTGCTCTCCCTGGGAGAAATCTCATTTTCTCTAGTGGTTTCAATTACCATCCACATGCTGATGTCTCCCATATATTTGCATTTATTTCTACCATTTTATTTTGTGTTTTCAGTTTGCAATCAGTTTTCTTTGTTTCTTTTTTTCTACTTTCCAAACGTGATTTGTCTTGCGTTGAACAGTATCTTTTTTACATTTACTCATTTGAAAGTTATTCATTCTTTTATGATTATTTTAGTTATTGCACTGAAATTTTTAACGTCTGCTTGTCTTAAGGAAATCTGAATTACGTCAGCACTATTAAACTTTACCTGAGCGATGCAAGGACCTTAGACTCCTTTCATTTTTTTCTTCACCCTCCCATGTTGTATGTTATTTTTCTCTAGTATTTATTCCAGTTTTTAAAATAAGTGTTTCATGGAAATATAACGTTTTGGAGGAAAGTGCACAAATCACAAATGAAGAGCTCAATGGATTTTTATAAAGCAAAAAGCGTTTCCCTACCACCTAGATCAAGAAATAGAAGATTACCAACTCCTCTGAAGCCCCTTCATGCCTCCTCCCACTCAACTTCAACCTCCAGCTCCCCAGCCAAAGGGGAACAATTAGTTAGACTTCTATCAACATAGATCAATTTCAAATCTGTTTTTGAACTTTATATAAATGGAATTATAGAGCATGTAACTCTTCCATGCTTGGCTTCTTTGGCACAACATTATGTCCATAGGATTCATCCATGTTTTTATATGTTGCAATAATTTATTCTTTCAATCATTATGTAATATTCCATTTTATGACTGTACCACAGTTTTTTAGAACTATGTTGCTATTGATGGACATTTGATCATTTCCAGTCTTGGGTTATTACAAATACTAATATTATGAACATTCTTCTATATGTCTCTTGGTGTTCATGTGCATGCATTTCTGTCGAATGTATGCCAAGTTGTAAAATTGCTGGTTCAGAGGATATCGCTTTAGCTTTAGTGGATAATGCCAAACAACAATCCCAAACGTATACACTTGAACCCACAGTGTGGGAGAAGGGTTTCACAGCTACATCCTGGAATTCCTTTTGACCAACATCCTAGAGATTTCCTTCATGTCTCCCTAGGTTGGAATTCATTCTCCTGATTGCCACATCTTCTTCCTTTCTGATTTAACTCCTCTTTTTATTAGACCAAAGCCTATAGTAACTTTCTTACCAAAGTGGGAGTCTGTGGAGGTAAAGATTTTGAGCCAAAAATGGAGGCTCCTTTATTGATAGGTTTTTGGTTATAGAATACCAGGTCGGAGTTCATTTTACCTTGACGTTTTTCAGTTGTCAAGTTGTCCATTGTCTTCTAGCTTCTAGTCTTGAGATTGGATAATTTTAAGATACTCTGATTCTAGGTCTTCTATAGATAATCTTTTAGTTTTCCCCCTTTGGAAGTTTTTAGGATCTTGTCCTTGTCCCTGGTGTTTTACAATTTTAATATGAGATACTTTGGTGTGGCTTTTTGTTGTAACCGCTGTGTTAGGCAGTGGGTGGGTCTTTTCAGGCTGGAAAATCGTATCCTTCCCTTCTGGGAAGTTTTCTTCAGTTATTTCTTTGATAATTTGCTCCTCTATATATTCCTTCTCTTTTTTTTTGGAACTATTATTTGGATATTGGACCCCCTGGATTGCTTTTCTAAACTTCTTAATTTTCTTTCTGATTTTCCAACTGTCTTTTTATTCTACTTTCTAGGATGTTTTCTCGCTTTTTTCTATTGAATTTGTTATTTTGGCTCTCCTGTTTTCATTCTCTTTTCTTTTCTGAAAAATCCCTTTTTAGGCTTCTTCTCCTTGTTTCATGGAAATAGTATATTTATTTCTTTGAGGTTATTAGTGGTAATGTTTAAGTATTCTTATGATTCCTATGCTGGCTTTGCTGCACCGGGTTTCTTTTCTTCTGTTTGTTTCTTTTATTATCGTCTTTCAAGCTAGTGATGCCTGACAAATTTCGGGTGATCTTCAGATATACAATTATTTTTAACAGTGGCACCGTGAGGCACTAACAACTTAATCAGATAAAGTTTGTTGAAGAGATTTTGTGGAAAATCCTGGAATCAGTTTTTGTTTCTTTTTAGACTTTTTAATATTTATTGTTTATAATAATATAAGTAAAACTGACATTTTTGATGTACAGTTCTATGAATTTTAACATATGCATAGATTTATGTATCTACTACCACTACAATCAAGATACAGAACAGTTGCAACAACCCAGAACTCCCCCAGGCTCCATCCTTGCAGCCTCATCCCCCTCTCCTGTATAACCCCTGGAGATCACTAATCTATTCTCAGTCACTGTAGTCTTGTCTTTTCAACAATCATATAAATGGAATCAGATAGTATGTAACCCTTTGAGACTGGGGTCTTTCAATCCCAAATGTCTTTGGGATTCATCTAACTTGTTGCAAGAAGCAATATTCTATTCCTTATTATTGTTGGGTAGTCTTCCACTATAAGGATGTACTACAGTTTGTTTATCCATTCACTCGTTGAAGGACATTTGAGTTGTTCCCAGATTTGGTGACTGCAAATGGAACTGTTATAACCATTTGTGTAACGTTTTATATGAACGTAAGCTTTCATTGCCCTCAGGTAAATACATAGGAGCTGAATTGCTAGGTCAAATGATAAGAGTATGTTTAACTTTATAAGAAACTGCCAAACTATTTTCCACAGTAGCTGTACCACTTTGCATTCTCACAGGCAATAGTAGGAGAGTTTCAGTTGTTCCTTATCCTCATCAGCACTCGTATTGTCATTATTTTTTATTTAATCATTCTAATAGGTGTATAGGATATCTTATCATGATCCTTTGTTATATATGTGATTTGCAAATATTTTCTCCCAGTCTAGATTGTCTTTTGTTTTTTGGTGAGGAAGGTTGGCTCTGAGCAAACATCTGTTGCCAATCTTCCTCTTTTTGCTCAAGGAAGATTGTCCCTGAGCTAACATCTGTGCCAGTCTTCCTCTATTTTGTATGTGGGACACCTCCACAGCACAGCTTAACAAGTGGTGCTGGGTCTGCAACTGTGGTCTGAAGCCATGAACCCTGGGCTGGCAAAGCGGAGTAGGCAAACTTAACCACTACCCCACCGGGCCTGCCCCTAGCTTGTCTTTTCATTCTCTTGCTTTCATTCATATAGTGTAAGTTGCATTTCATGTGGCCAGTCCTCTTATTTTTCTATCCTTTTTTATTCTCTTCTTAATCACAGGGAAGCCTGTGTATGTCAGCTGGGATCAAAACTCCCAAAAGGCAGGAACTGGTAGTATCTAACACAACCTTTGTTAACTTTGATCTCACTGAGTGTGTGGCCATCAGGACCTGTTCGGGCTGTTCCCGAGGACAGGGTAAGTTGTTTGAATAGATAAGACGGATGGTAAATAAGGCTAATACTCAAGTAAATGTGATAAATAGTGGCAAAGCCATTGTGATTCCATTATTTCTTTTACTTATAAGATTGCATCAGTAGAAATTGCGGCTCAAATCTCCTAAAAGAAATCCTAGAGGATGCCAGGGATCCCAATGGGGCTCCTGCAGCTCTCGGTTCCTATGTTGGGAACTCTCCCACACTTTCCCACACTCCCATATGGTGCTGTGTCTCTGCTGGCCTCTGAGCTTCATAAAGGAGGGATTATGTCTCTCCTGATCAGAGATTTATCATTAGTACCTAGGAGCCTGGTGCCCAGTAGATTCATGCATTACATTAATGAATGGAGTTGGATGGACCAAATTATAGATATAAATTAACACACATGCAATCTTTCCTGAAAAAGCCAGAGTTCAGGTATTTGAAGTTTTTAGCATCCCAAGACTTGTTGTGTACACAAAGAGAACCCTAGGAATTCTTGTTCACTTGTTAACCACATCTCAGAGGTGGTGAGAAATACCTTGGCAGACTCATGGGCCAAGGTGAAAAGAAGTAGAGAGCAATCTAGTTGATTTGATCACTGTAAACAGACAAACCAAGTAATTCAAGTAAATATGCTCTTGTGGTTTGAATCACCAATTTAGATAATTGTTTGTTTTTTTAATTAAATGAATAATCAGCAAGTCTCCACTTTACTTTTTTTTTTCCTTTTCCTGTATAGGCAGAGCCAAAGATTATTTTTATTTGGGTGGCATCTGAATTTAAGATTGTAGAAATAATAGTAGGAATAAAAACTGCCTTATGGCAATCACTTCAGATCACAATTCCTCAGTTCTTTCATAGCTTCACTGTTTCATATCATTCATAAGACACCAAAAAAAAACACACTACTCCTTATGGGCTCTAATCTCTTCTCACCGGATGATGTTGGCTAAGCCATCTCTTTCATTTGTTTAAAAATTGACTATTCTAGGTTCTGTTTAAGGAACTAGGGGTAGGGTACAAAGAAATGACACATGGTTCTTGTCTTCCAGAAGCTCTCAATCTAGACACAAAAATAGATTTCTAAGCCATTGTACTAGAGTGCGATGAGTACAGTCCTAGAGGACTGAACAAGGTGAGATAGGGGAGAAAGGAAGGGGTCACGTCAGGTTGCGCTCTCGAGCAGGGTTTTGAAAGGCGAGTGGAAGTTCGCAAGGAGGAATAGGCAGGGAAAAGTTTCTAGATATTAGGAGCAGCATATGCAGACAATAGAAGTTCCAAAGAGCAAGTTGTGGTTGGGGGATTGCAAAGAAGTCCAACGTGACTGGATTGTAGACAGCAGGTGACTGTCGTATTAGATGAACTGAAGAAGTTACAAGAGGTGGGATCACGGAGTCTTAAATGCATGACTTAAGTCACTGCATGGACTCTACTGGAATGCAAAACGAAAACATTAGGGCCTCTGTTTATTTGTATCTTATTTTTTAATTTTATTTTTTGTCTGTATTTTATAGTGTACATGATACAGCAATACAGTAGCATATGTACTGAGAGATGTGTACTGAACTTTTAAATTTTAACGACAAGGGTGTGTGTATTAGAAGACCTGGGCAACTGGACTAACAGTACTGCCAGTGAATCACATGGAGCTGGTGTGAGGGAAAGACTGCTAAGGAGTGCTGCCCTAGAGTTGTACTTAAAAGTGTGTTACTCTTGCTATTTGCCCACATGATTGATTGAATATTGCTTTTGAGTGTAAATGTTTAGATTATAAATCATGTAAGAGGTGGGGTTGGACTCACATAGAAGAGCTGGAGCAGAAAGGTTGAAAGACTAACCCGTAGCACTTTAGTATTTAGGGATAAGTAAATTGGTGTTCTATGCCTCTATTTCCCACTAGACAACGGTTTCTCACCCTTGGCACTGTTGGCATTTGGGGCTGGATAATTTTTTGTTGTGGGGATTGCCCTGTGCATGGTAGAATGGTTAGCAGCATCTCTGCCTCTACTCACATGCCAATAGCACTGCCATCCACCCAGTTGTGACAGCCAAAAATGATTCCAAATGGTGCCAGTGTTCCCCAGGGGACAAGACCACCACTGGTTGAGAATCACTGTGCTAGAATACAGTGTGCACAAAGGCGGAGCTGGTACTGCTCTTGTTTCCCTCTGCATCTCCAGCACATACCACAGAGCCTGGCATACAGTAACCACTCATAATATGTTTTTTCTTGAATGAATGAGTGAATTGTAAAAGTGTATAAATATGCAATTTAAAGTACTGAAAATATCCCGTGAATTCAGCTGCCATTTGTTACGATAGTCTTTTGTACTATTGTGTAACTGTCTTTCCATCTTTTGACTTGTAGGTGGATTTACTGTGAAGACCAACCAGTTGAAGTTTACAAACTCTCCAAACTTAGTTGCATTTCCGTTTGCTCATGCAGCAATTTTGGAAGACCTGGATGGGTCTCTGTCTGGCAAAAATAGAAGTCACATTCTTGCTTCTATGGAAACACTTTCAGCTTCTTGTTGGGTGAATACCAGCTTCAGTCAGGTTGTCTCTGGCAGCGTCTGTGGAGAGGATGTTCTTTTTCATCGTATGTCTATTGGCTTGTAAGTTGAATTAACGGTACATTTTAGCTTGCCAATGCGCATGCATATATCGTTCAGACCATTGATGTTTGTAGAAGGGATGTTGTTTTTTAGATTCTAATTAAGTTCTACAAAAGTGGTGTGGGAATGATTCTGACAGCTGTCAAATCACAAGTTTATGGTAGTTTTAGGCTGCTCCAAATGGCAGCTAACTCTCAATATCACTAGATCAGATCTCATAGCCCTTGACCTCTCATTGACATTTTGAGCTAATAGCTTCCTATTGAAAAGACTTACAACCAACAGATAATTTTAAATTTATTTAAAATAAAAGTATTATTAAAAAATTCCAATAATGTCCATTCTCATTTATATACACATACTCTCCTTAAGCTCTTTTTAAGTGTTCAAGACGCTCCAGGGAAGCAATTGCTGATGCCTTCCTATTACTTGCAAAGTTGCTTCCCTCCAGTTCATTTTCGTTGTTAATTTCATGAACTATTGGATTCGTACAAAACATTTCCTATTAATATTGGACCAAGGACTCCTTGGTTATGCTACTCAAACTGCCATTAAGTGAGCAGCTGGGCTGTTTATAATGCATAACAGGCTTGCTTCTGCCCTCTTTAATTTCCAGGTAATGATTGCTGAGTGTCTAGGGTTCTTTTACCTATTTCAAATGCATTGTATATATTTAGTCACATTTCTGTCCTTTCTTTGTTTTAAGTGCATGAATATTAAGTCAAATGATTCAGCCAGACCATGTGAGCATCTTATTTCAACAGGTAAACTCCAGAGAGTGAGTCAATGTGGTCAGGATTGCACTCACTCTGCATTTTGAATGCATATGGAATCAGTATCTTGACATTCTGTTTTAGAAGCCTTACTAATACACTGCTAGCATTGAATAGTCTGAAAATTTCCCCCTTTGGCTTTCCAAGACTGTTTATTATTCTGTCTAATGTTAACAGGTTCAATTCCAGTGAGCAACATAGCAATGTGGAGGCATATATTCTCATTTCTAACCATTGGGAGTGTGCAGAGCATGACTTATTTTTTTCATTCTCAGGGATGCATCCTGATTTTTATTGTTATTTTAGTGATTTTTACCAAAGAAGTTTTAATGGATATTTTGAGATTTGTAAAAGTTAGTGATTTATTTCTTATATGCATTTTTTCAAATGAGGAAAATTGAAACAGATTCATGTAGTTACAAAGAACAGTAGGTGCTTGTGTGATATTTATTTCTCTGTGGTTTTGGTACTCCTTTTTTATACCTTACTTTGAGACCTACTGGGAGACCGTCTGTTAGAGAGGCATGTAGCAATGTGGTGTGAGAAGGCTCTGTAGCTGAACCGTCTGAGTGTCTGTTCTTGGAGATCTTTGAGACAGGATACTTAGCTGCTTACCTTGGCAGCAGGTCATGATCCAGCACTCAGGGACTGACGAGGTCAAAAAGACAATAATCCTGATATGATCTTCTCAGATTCAAAGGCTCCTATTAGGGTGGAAAATGTGTCTTGGTTTGTCTGGAAATTTCCTGGTTTTAAAATAGAAAATCTCATGGCCCAGAAAGCCCTCCAGTTTTGAGAAAGCCAGGATGGTTAGTCACCTTCCTTCCTAGGCTTCTATTTAAAAATTTTGGGGTTGACTCCCAGGTCTATGGACAAATGCCCAACTACCCCAAATTAGCCTCAGGGAAGTCTCAGCTTGCTCCCAAATATATCTCTTGGCCCCAGTGTCCTCACCCCAGGAGAAGAGGATTGGACGAGATGGTCTCTAAGACCTTGCTTGTCAAAGTGCATCAACATCACCTGGGAGCTTGTTTGGCCCGGGGACTCTCAGGCTCCACCCTAGACATCCTGAATCAGAATCCCCAGGTGATTTAGGGTAGTTTTAGAAGCACTGCTCTGAGGTCCTTCTAACTTTCTCTTTCTACGATTCTATCCTTAGCTATTTGTGCTCAGTGACTTGATCTTTGTCCCAGAGCATTATAACCTCATTAGGAGCATGTCAGAACTAATGAGCAATTTGAATTCAGCATAGATACAAACTTTGCTGCATTTCATGGAGAAAGGATTAATTTGTTGTGCTGTTTGCCCTGGAGCAAGCACCCTAAGAGTTGATTTACAAAGCTCTCACAGTCATGATCTTTTGGGGTTGCATGTTGATGGAGATGTGATATGGCACAAGCACCCTGCAGTCCTCACTCATCCTCCTCCCTCAGCACAAAGTCTCCAGAGGGCAGGGTGTGAGGCCTTACATAGCTGCGTAAACAAGGCACCCCATTGCCCGCTGGCTAACAGCCAAGTGGTTGGAGTGTGATTTCTTCCTTGGAAGGCCATCTCTCTGGTCCATTTTCACTGTGAGTTCTTTGTTTGGCATTGGTGACCTTCTGTCCCTGTGCCTTACTACCTTATTTAAGTCTGATGGGTGCCCTTATTGGTGGCACTTCCTATTTTATAGCGCCCTTTGACTCAACCCTGCCAGGTGGGTTGACAGAGGTATATAAATATTTGAAGTTGGTGATAATGTTTAACAGTGAGGTGAAGAAAAAATTCCCACCCTCTACAAGGCAGAATCTAATTTGTGTTTTGTTAAAGTGACAACATGCTTGATCAGCATGAGTGCTGCTTTATATTGTTCTCTCTCTCAATCACCAGTTCTAAGAACGTGCTCTCTTTAGGAGCCACAGGTGTTCTGGATAGTTTCCTTTCCTAGCTTCTGTTTCTACTAGTCTCATTCTACCAACCCCATCCTTCCTGATAAGACATGGGTGGCGGTAGCCCTACCAATGTAAGTCAGAATCTCATTTCAGAAAAATATCAGTGACCATTTTCTCTGGAGGTCTCATAATGATGACGTACCTCACACAGTTCTTGGATTTATTGATCCCCAAATTTCTTCTGTTTTCTTCTGTATAGTGATAATTACATGGAACACAGATAATATTACCCATAGGTCTTTGCTTGTTGATTCTAGGTCTCCTTTGTCAGCTCTTCTCCCTGTCCCTTAAATGCTAGTGTTCCTTAGGGTTCTGTGAGGAGCTTTCCTTTCATCTCAAGTCATACTCTTCCCAAGTGATCTGGATTATTTCACAGCCTCAGTTCACATTCACTGATCATTCCAGACTTTTTCCCTCCAGTTTACACTGCTCTACTGAACTCCAGACCCATTTATCCAACTCACCTTAGGATCTGCACTGTCCAGTATTGTGGCCACTAGCCACATGTGGCTAATGAACACTTGAAACGTGGCTCATCCAAATTGAGATGTGCTGTAAGTGTAAATTATACACCATATTTCTAAGACTTTGTAGGAAAAAAAGAATGTAAAATATCTCAATAGTTTCTTTATATTGATTACGTTGAAATGATAATATTTTGGGTATATTGGGTTCAATATATTATTAAAATTAATTTCACCCGTTTCTTTTCACTTTTTAAATGTGGCCTCTGTAAAATTTAAGATTGTGTTTGTGGCTTGCATTTATGGCTTGCATTGTGTTTCTATTGAAGAGCAATGCTTTCAGTATTTCCTCTAGAGTGTTTAACAGCCATCTCAAACTCCACTTGTCAAAATTGAACTTATGGTCTTTGTCCATAAATCCGTTCCTCCCTGGGTGTTCAGAATCCCTAGGTGTTGAGGCAAATGCTTCAATTATCTAAACCAGAAACATGGAGTCACCCTTGACTCATCTTCTTACCTCATTTCTCCATAAGTCACCTACTAAGTCCAGTCCATTTAACCTCCTTAAAAAATCCCTCTTGAGTCTTCCTACTTCTCTCCTTCCCAGCTTGCCCTCTCTAGTCCAGGCCATTATCACCTCTCACCTGCATAATCACGGCAGCTTCTTAGCTTGCTGCCTTGCTGTGCTCCTATCCTTAAACTTGATAAATGCAGATCTGGTCTTGCCATTCATTCCTTCTCTTGCTTGAAACTTTTTAATGGCTTCCTATTGCCTCCTGAAGAAAGTCAACCTTCCTTAATGTCTCATGGGCCCTTCATGACCTGCTCCTTGTTTCTAGTTCAGCATCATCTCTCAGCACCCTGCCCTCCCTTCCCAGCATTTTATGCCTCAGCCACACTTCTTTGGGTCTTTCAATTCATAAGGTTCAGCTTTCATGAACTCAGCACGAAGGTCATTTTCTCTGGTAAGCTTCCCTGAGCTTCCTGCACAGGTTTTGGTCTCCCTGCTGTGTGCTGGCTCTCTATACCTGCTCTAACCAACACTCATAGCTCCTGCATAGCTCTATAATTTGTCCCTCTCTTCTCATGCATGGTAAATAGGACAAGATAGTGTTCTTGTGTGTGTGTGTTTGTATTTTAGTGTACAATACCACCTTGAACACATAGTAACTTAATAAAATTAGTATTGAATAAATGAATATAAATAAAAAAATTATGGGCACCCCAGAATCTTCCTCTAGCATCCTTATTGTCCATTTCTCTTAGGACATACTTATAAAGAGTCCATGGCACTCAATCTTTCTTCAGAAGACCCAAAATTAAAATGCTATTCTCAGTCTTTATTTCTAAAATTCCTGGGAATGTCTAATACTTAAGAATGTCCTTTCATAATGTCTTCTAGGCTTTGCTTTCCTGGGGCTCCCCGTTGACCAGATGATTTATTTTAACAGCTGATCCTTTCTCCTTCTCTGCTATACCCCTACCCCACCCCTACTGAGTCAGCAGTTCACCTACATTTGCAATTGTCTTCTTGCCTTGGTGGTGTAGCTGCATAGAACTGTGATGAGGAGAATGAGCACTCAGTGCTCACAATTACCGCCTGGGAATTGTTATTATTCTTTTTGGTCTAGAGCGCTCTATAACCTTCAGTGGTCATAGACTTATTCAGATTAAAAATCAAACCTTGATCTGTCTTCCAATTATTGACTGGATTGAGTGTGGGGGAATGAAAAGAGTTTGTGAGATGTTGTTGGTTGACAAACCAGTCCTTCTAACTTTTTACAGGATGTATATAAAATAAAGTCAGGACATATATATATATTTAAAGTTATTTTTCAAACACTGAAGAATAGAGAAGTGATTGAGACTCATTTGTGGGTACAAGTCAGAGCCCCCCCACCCCCACTTCCTAGGTGTACTCCTTTGGGCAAGTTACTTCCCCTCTTTCTGCTTCAGTTCTCACATCAGTAAAACAGGCATAACGGTATTTATCTCACAGGATCATTGCCTGGTATGTAGTAAGTGCCCAATAAATGTTGTCTTTAAGAAGTCTCTACGTTTGTGATGTACAAAACAACATATAAACATCCTGCTAATTTAATAAAATACTATAGATTATTATGTTTCTGAGAAACAAATGCCTGGCAAGGGAATTAAGTTTGCTTAAATGTAACTCAATCCTATTCTTGAAAAATAGGGAATACTTTCCAATAGTCACATGAAGTTGTCCCGATCCAGCAAAATCTCCCAGGGAGTCATAGACTCTGGAGTCGTTCAGGACAGTCTTTGGTTCATTGTGCCCCCATACCTTCTGTTTCTTCCTTCCTGCTTCTCCTGGAAAAGACAAGGTTAATGTTCTTGTTGATCACCTTGAGTCTTAGATCGTGCTTAATATCCTCTCCTGTAGTGCTAGCGTTCAGTTTTCACCTATGCAACTGCTCTTAATGTGTCAGTGTTCAAAGTATGAGGCACCCCCTGCCTCTGTGAATGCAAAAGTAAAGAAGAGTTCAAATGGAAATTTTGGCCTAGCTTTCCCTTTAATAATCGCCTAACTCTCCTTCCTAGGGATAAAGAGGCACAGCATCACTAATAGTATCTTTTCAGTCCTCAAGAAAAAAACCCATGTGAGACAGGAAAATTCCAAGAAGTGTTATCCTTTCTTGGCAGCAGAGGTTACAAAAGCAAATAGAAAAAAGATCTAAAAGTCTTAGTGAACCCCAAACTGAGGAAAGCATCAGTACTACATGGTTATGAAATTTTATGAATCATAAAGGGGTCCAGTAATGTGCTGGTAAATGTTTAGCAACTAGCTCTCTAGAATAAAAAGCCCTAACTTGTGGTATTTGCCTAATTCCGTGGTGAAAATACTCTTACATGACCTATGTAGGCTACCATCATGGCGTTGGGAAGAGGGGCTGACAATTAGCTCATGAGCAGGTGTCAGTCGGCTCCACCACAGCACCAGGTGTGTGTATATATATATAAAAGGGAAGATACACTTCTTAGTCTAACTCCCTACCTGATACATAAAATCATTTTCTGATATTCCTGACAGGTAGTTGTCTACCTTGGGGTTGTAAGCTCTGGTGGTGGTATTCTCATGTGCTGAGGCAGCCATTCCAGCTGGAGTCAACAGATCAAGAGAAGAGATGCAATAGTGTATGAAGGACCATCTAAGCAGGATGATAGAATCTCTTGCTTCTCTTCATGGATTAAGATAGAATAAGCAAGAAGCATTGTCCCAAGTGTGTTACAAAAACCATAGACACTACTTTTGAGGAGATGCTAGGTTGATTCTGGGGCTTCTCTACAATAAGTTATTACTGCTTTAGCCAACTATGAAAAAGGATAAACAGAAATATACACTGGCAAAGTCATGGAGGAGTGGTGTTGGGTGCTCCTGCCAGACACACGAGGATTATTTAATCATCTGGCTTGCCTCTCTCCCTACCAGCTGTATTTCGTATGTGAATTTAAGGATTGTTAAAAGTTGAGGGGGAAGGCTGAGTGTTGTGATTTCTTTCCTCTTACTCAGAAGGAGAAATATTTAAGTGCTTCTCAATTAATAAGGGCATATGTCAAACAACCATTACTGCTACACGTAAAATAGCACTAGATGACGACAGGTCAACAGGTAGGATAATGGCCCTTTCTCTCTGTGAGCCTAGTGTATTTTAAAAAGATGCCCAAGCAAGCTGTGTTGCAAAAATTTGTTGGTTGTGCTCAAAATTTTGACTTTGTCCTCTTTGTGCAGTGAAAGATGAGAGTGACAACAGCAAGCACTAACCTTCAATAGATGCTAGCAGCACCTTTTGGGGCTGGTTATTGTGATGTGTCTGGCTTAGGAAGTGTGTCATTATAAAGGGTTTATTTCACAATTGTTCTGAATTTAGAGCATTTAGAGCTCAAGACAGTGTTTGTCTTAATACACAGAGATATGGACTCTGAGGAAGAGTAAGCTAACGGTAAACACAAAAATGGGAGTTAATACTTATTCTCACTGGTATTGCTGATTGCCTAACAAATCCTTTCTAAGCAGTATACATTCAACAGTTCTGCACAGTGCAGGGGCACTAAATGACGTAACTGTTTACGCAACTAGGATTGTAAATTGGTACTTAAGCTGGGAAGTTTTATGGAGAGATAGTGCTATATTTCTAGAGGAACATGTCTCAATTAAAAACAGCCTTGGTTATTAAACAAAAAAAAAGAACAAAAATTAAGACACTGCACAGGACAGGGAAGGCTCGTAGTCCTGTTGTCTTTTTGATTGTGTATACGAGCTGTTGCTGACGCCGAGGTAAGGGTTAACATTTAAAATGGACCGGTTGCCTCCTGATTTCTTGCACATAAAGCCATGAGAAGTTCAGGGAGAGACTTCTTCCCGTAGTAATGAAGCTCTCTGCTGCTAATGGCCCATGCAGACTCCCTTGGCTCCTCCAAATTAGAAACACTTTTGTGTTCCTTTGCTTCATTAAAAGTAAAGAGAGGGAGATTGGTGGCTATTTAGGGCAAGCAAAAATTGTAGTAATTATGGTTGGTAAATTCTCTTCATGGTGTTCTTCGATGCTTGATGTTCTTTTGGTGCTTTTCAGAAGAGCCCACCACTGTCACTGCTGGCATTTGGCCTAGAAGGATGGGAGCTGATTTGACTCGGAATTTTTGGCCCCCGGTGATGGTCAACTGAAGGCATCTTGCTTACTGGGAGATGGGTCTTTTACATTTTGATTTGCTTTTCCGAGCGCACCATATAACCCTTTCCACTACCAGCTGTGATAAAGGTATACGTGATAACCTCCTTCTGTACCAGTATTGCACCACAGAAAGCTGGTGCTGCACATGAGTGCCTGTGCAATTACATCCCACATAAGCCTGGGTTGAGATGGATAGGGTGGCCTGATAGGATCAGGGCAATGCAAGAAGAAGGAGGAGGAGAAGATAATTTAGGATCACGATGTGCCATGGTGGGTCTCTGGTTGATCAAGGGGTTAGCATCAGGTTACTGGATGCTGGTTGGAAGAAGAAGGCATCAAAAGGAAGGTACAAAAGTCCCAAAGATGAATAGACTTGAATAATTCTTAGCATTTAGCGGGTCATGTTGACAAGGGCCTTCAGAAATTGGGTGGTATGATCTGAAAGGTGACTCCTTCAACCATTGAAATAAGAATTTGTAGAAACTGAACCAGAAGAAATCATGTCCTAAAAATTGATTTATAACTGTGACACTGATGGAAATTTGAGAAATAATTAAGTCTAATCAAAGTGGCCAGGGGGATTCTTGGGGCCACACTGCTGGAATGAGGAAGCTTTTCTGGAAATATGATATCTTAAAGTGAGTGACAAAATATAGGTTGGTAAGGCAAAATGAGTGACAAAGTATAGGTTGGAGGAATTCAATATGAACAGATGGTTGCATTTGAACAAAAAGAATTCTTCTTTTGGTCTATAGTTAAAAAAAAACTATTTGTAAAAGTGGTTTAATTGAGAGCACTTGACTAGGATAAAAGAGATATAAGTTCATAAGGAAGTCTCAAACCAGGGCCTACTATTAGTGTAGATTGCTTGTATATGCCCAGGAAAGGTTTTCTGACCACTAAATGTAAGATTTTAAGGCCTGTTGGCAAATATCCTGTTGATTCGGGGTTGACTGTCAAGTTCTGATAACTTGTGATCAACTGCTTATCTCCTTCGAATAATAAGTTTACAGGAAATCTCCTGACACTCATGTGGTTTTCCGGGTAAACTTCACTGTTGGGAAGAAACATCCCTAAGCAGTTCGTTGGAGTGGTCTAGTCCATTTAACACTTGTTTACTCATTCAACAAATGTTTATTGAATACCTACTATGTGAAAGGCAGTTTTATTTTTTACTGTGAGTTATTAAATGGAAATTCTGATTTATCAATTAGTGTCTCTTGGATTTAGGTCTTGTGATTCATTTTCCAGAGCCCATATATCTCTGTGAAAGCTGAAAGCATGCACTTTCAGAACCTGAAACTCTCAGAATCATTTTCCGGACTGTGGGGAATCCCACCTTATATACCAACCATGGTACCTACCACAGCCAACTTATCTACATCTGTGGTATTTCTTGGTTCCAAATTCTCTTTTCTTAGCACATTTGCTTTACAATCATTTCCCAGAAGCCTATATTTATTCATTATATATATTAGCTGGTCCAAATTGTGCTGGATGATCTCCTGGGACTCTGAGGCATCGTTTCAGTCAAGGGAAGAGGGAGCCATGACTATGGAGGACAAATGGCTGGAAAATACAAGGAAGAAAACTAAGCTTTTAAAGCTAGTCTAAATATTAAAATTTAAAAATAAATTCCATAAACAGAGGAGGAATTTGAGGATGTGAATGCCCCTTAACTAGAAGGAGGGACAGGTTAGAATATGGAGGAAATTCCTGTAACGGACTGGAAGTTTGAACAGATGACCCGCATGTCCAGTCTGATTCTAAGAATATGAGTTGAGGATTGTCCTTTAGTTCCAATTTAAATCCTGGCAGACTTATGAAACACGCTCTCAGTATCCCAGGCGCAGAGAGAGGAAGAAGTCCCCCACCCCAAGATTTCTAGTTTCAGTGAACGCTGCGTAAGGAAGGCTGGGGGAAGAGTAGTTCTATTCCAAATGCCCTGAGCATTTTTCATCCCTTTCATTTTATTAATTAGCAGATGAAACAAAGGCATTTGACCTTACAAGAAATATGTGTCAAGTGCTACATGGCCAGGACCAAGGCTCTGTATCCTGAAAGGTTTTCTTTTTTATTATTATTATTTATTTTTTTTTTGAGGAAGACTAGCCCTGAGCTAACATCTGCCAATCCTCCTCTTTTTGCTGAGGAAGACTGGTCCTGAGCTAACATCCGTGCCCATCTTCCTCTACTTTTTTATATGTGGGATGCCTACCACAGCACGGCTTGCCAAGCAGTGCCATGTCCACACCTGGGATTCGAACTGGCGAACTCTGGGCCGCCGAAGCGGAACGTGTGCACTTAATCGCTGCGCCACTGGGCTGGCCCCGTGAAAGGTTTTCAAATGACCAAACATTCTGGATAAACCTCTAGACACTGAAACACGTAGGACAGAATGGCAGATCTGGCACATCTGAGGTTCTTTCTTAGATGAGTTGTAGGTAGATGTTGTTGGACTTGGGGATGGTTACTGAATAATTTATATAGATTATCGCTTTGAGTTTTCTAGTAGCTTATGAGATACACGCTCTTGTTGCCTCCATTTAAAAAAGAAAAGCAAATTAAAGCTTAAAGGAGGTCAGTAATTTGCCCAAGTTCATACACCTAGTGCACACAGATGTAGATTTCCAATTTACACCCATTTGACCAAAGAGCCCAGGCATTTAACAGTAAAAACAGTTTCCTTTTATAATATGCCACTGGATTGTAAATCACCTTCGGATTTGCTCATGCCGCACCGCACTTTGAAAACCCAACATCCTCCTTGTCTCCTTTCCTTCTACTTTGAGAATTTAATTATCTGCCTGCAGCAAAATGCCACAGTTAAAGATTCTCGTGAAAACTAAACCAAAGAGGGAAGGACGGTCATAATGTGTATTGATTTTTTGTTTTTTTTACTTTTGCTTTATTTTTTCTGTCCACTTTGGCTTTCTTTGAGGATCTTAGCATGTGGTTAAATCTATTTATGTTCTAGTGAACTGTTAAAAATCACTTTCTGGGATGAGCTACGTAGAAAAATTTGTAGAAATTTAAAAATTTCTAGTTCTGCCTGTGACATTCACATAATACTTTTGCCATACTGTGCCTCAGTTTCCTCATTTGGTAAAATGCAGATCTTCTAGAAACGCTTCGTGTAAATTAGAGAATCGGCACCAACTGCGTTAGGGTGAGCTCACGCCTGCATTCTTCACAGAACACACACGATTTGAGTGCCCACTGTGGGCAGGGCCATATGCCAGGATACGGGATACCAAAAAGGAGAAAATATCTCTAACTTGAGGATCTCACAATCTATGTTAACAAACAAAAAAGCAAACTCAACAACACTTAGGTGTGGTAGTAGCGGGGAGCCCTGGGCATTATGCAAGCCCAGGGAGAGGAGCCAGGTTCCCTCTTCACTCCAGGGAAGGCTTCCCAACCATTTGTGCTGGGCAGTTGGAGATGGGCTTCTGAGAGTCGAGGCACTTCGGGTTCTGGGTCTCAGTCATTGCTTCCCACAGGAATATCTATTTACCAACATAGTACGTTTTCTGCTGCTGATAAACCTGGTCTATGGCAAACTTCTGGCCGTGGACATTCCTTTTTAAAATAACGGTGTATAGTCCTGGCCTATATGAACTCATTAAGATGGCATTTATTAGTGTCCTCAGATCTGAGCGTTACTATCTCTAATCCACCAGGCCAGAGTAAAGCACAGACAATCCAGTGGCACTTTCTCACTGGGCTGTTTTGAAAACCTCAGTACACACAGACAAAGACGACCTGAGACAGATGGGGAGAATAGAAGACGAATTACAACGGATGGAAGAGGAATGCATTAGATCCAGAATGGACAAGTAACTTAAAACCCATTTTTTTTGTTTTAAATCACCCTAGAGCTAATGCTCCGGATGTTTCTTATGATTTAACTATGACGGACAGCAGAAATAAGACAACCACTGTCAATTACGTGTGGGACACATTGTCTAACCGTTATGGCTGGATGGCTCTGCTCTTGGGTCAAGAGATGTATTCACTGAGATTCGAGACCCCTTGGATCAGCAGATCTCTGCAGGTAACCCAGGCATTCATTCATTCATTCATTCATTCATTGGTGTGTCACATTTCCCAGGAGTTCTTATCTTTCCTTCTGTGAAATACTAGTTTGCAGGTATGAGCCTCTTCTGGTGCTGATAAAACAGCAGCAGCCTTTGGCTAGATGAATGTAAACTGAAAATGAGATGTTTTTTAACTTGAAAATTGTAGAATTTGTTTAAATCTCACCCTGAATGCAGAATGGTTCTGCCTGAAAATTTAACTTCATTAACACCATGGAAAATAGCTTCAAAGCATTCTATAGAATTGTATTCTTATATTATGGCTTAAGAACCAAATTACTTCACAGAAGTGTTTGTAGCCAGAGAAAATGTCTTAACAAGGCATTTTTACATTGCATACTGCCACCTTGTGGTCAAAGATTATTTTGCAGATGAAGGTCTAGACATCCATTTGGGTTGGGATGAAGGAGTGAAATGGTTAGGGGAGGGAAGATAGGAATGATCATGTGGGAAGTGGGTGCATTTTCTGAAAAAAACCCAAACAATCTAGTGGATTCCCTCAAGCTCCTTTTCTTCCTTTTAACTCATTTCTTTCTTCCTCTCTCATCATACACATTCTCCATAGAGGTGTGGGTCTTTGGGAGCTGGAAGCTGCTTTAGGTATGTCACGGTTCTGAGGAACTCAAAGCAGAATCCATTTTGATCCTCTCACCATGGCCCTCAGAAAGGATGTGCACCTCTCTTTCCTTCCTTTGAAGTTCCCAGGAGAACATTCTGGGAAGTTTTCAAAGGTGAAGACAGTAGACTGGTGATTCTGGAGGAGGATGCCCTGGGTTTCTATCCTGGCTCAGCAGTCTCCTGCTTCAGGATGTGGGGCGAGTTAATCAAACTCTGCCTGCCTCAGTTTCCTCATCTGTAAAATGGAGGCAGTAATAGTATCAATCACTGGGGGTCTTTCCAGGATTGAACGACTTGGTATGAACGGTACCTGAGCAGGTAGCAAATGCTCCAACGGTATTAGCTATTACTGTCATAAATGGGTGGCACTCCTGTCATTGCCTGCCTCTTTAAGTTCTGGGAAAGTGGGAAAGGAATTCTCGACCTGGCTCTCTCTCTTCCAGATGTTTGACCTGGGACAAGTTAATTCACTTGTCTGGGTCTTGGTTTTCTGTTAATCGAGGTTGTTAAAAACAAAGAAACTTATGGCATAGTTCAGTCTTTATGTTCTATGATTTTGTAGCTCTGCTTATGAATTTATTATGGAGTGGACTTAAGTAAGCCCATTTCCCACAAGAAAAGCAGTCTGGGTGTGAACTGTCCTATTTCTAAAGTATTCCATGTGCATTCTTTGTGGCTCATTTTTTGGGGAGAATCTTCCTTACTAAATGAACACTATTGTGCTTTTCTCTCACTGCAAGTACTCAGCAACATTTGACAACTTTGCTCCTGGGAATTACCTCCTGCTGGTGCACGCAGACGTGTGGCCTTACCCTGACATCCTCATGTGGTGCGGGAGTCACGTGGGGCGGTCCCTTCCCTCTCTTCCATCACCTGGTCAGGACCAAGGCTGTGACTGGTTCTTCGATAGCCGGTTGAGACAACTCACCTATCTGGGTAAGCGTAGTTGGATGAGCATTTTGAGGGCACATAATCAGAAACCACTCTTGAATTTAAGATTTCAGTGCTATGAAATGATGAGGAATTGAAGGGGCAGCTGTGTGCTATGGTCAAGTGAATCAGATTGCCTGGCTTTAAACCTCAGCTCCAACCAACACTTACTGTCTGGGACATTCAGCAGGCACTCTCTCTCTCTAAGACTCCTCATCTGTAAAATGGGATCATAATAGGACTTACTTCAAAGGGTAGGAAATTAAATAAAGGATAACATGTGTAACTTTTCAGCAGAGTGCCTAAGTCACAGAAAGTGCTTAATAAGCATTGTTATTAATATTTTAAATTCAGTTTAAGGCAGTGCTGTATTTGTAGAAAGATCACAGGTCAAGACAGGATGGCTGGATATGGCCACAGTTACAAGTAACAGCAGGGGGGACAAGGTGACAGCTACAGACAGAGGCATGATGAAGAATGAAGGGAATGTGGAAGGTGAGAAGGAAAGGCTTGGAAGGGAATCTGAGGTCAGGAAGGTGAGATGGAGGCATGGAGGGCTTGTCTGAGGACCGGGGATGGGCCGTCTCTGACTTGTGTCAGAATGCGGCATCAAGATGAAGGATCCAGGAGCCTCGTTTCCTAAGTCTAGGAACTGTACTGTGATTGCAGAGTAACAGAGGGCAAAAGGATTTCCTTACCTTCTTATTGTGCCTGTCTCACAGGAGCCCAATGTGTGGGTCAGGACTATATGTTTTTTTTTGACTTCCTGGTGCTCGTCTCGTATTCCTTTCCCATACCATGTCAGCATTGGTCATCTGAGCCCAAGGTATCCACTTCTACCAACCTCAGCTCAGTGTGCTCTGTGAGGAGAATCTGGCCAAATCGGTCTCTAGAATGACAATTTTGTTATTAATGGTCAAATTCAGGGGATCTCATCAGCACAGCAGGTCCCAGCCCCTGCCAGAAGCCAGACTGGACCCTGAGGATTTAGAGAGCTGGGCAATTGTCCTGCATCCCTGTCCCTCTCACTTGTGCCTTAGCCATATGTCACCTGGGTCTGATCTGCGCTGAAGCCTGGGAATAGTAAATTTTAATAGCACTAGAGAGGAGCGTATGGTGATTCCCTGGTATTGTTTAAGTGTTTGCCAAATGGATGGTTGTATATTTTATTTGCGATGAATTGTACCATTCAAATTTTATTTCTCATTTGATCCAACCATGAATGTAAGCTAAAACTATAAAATCTCGGGATGGACAGAGATCCTGAGACTGTTTTAGTACTGCAGACATTGCACAGGAGCAAATCGGTGCCGTTAACTTTAACTCTGTTCACTTGATGTATATTCTGGAACAAAATTTTAATTCCCAGTTGCTCTTGTTCTGTTACTTAGCATGCTTCTGAAGAGCCTGTCTTGTCCATTGGTCAGATTCTGTTCCTGAACTGCAAACTAATTTGAAGAGTCACGTAAGCCAGATGTAATAAAGGAACATTTGTGGCATAAAAGAAAAAAAAAAATCAAGTCATACGGCTACAGATCTTTTTCCCCTTTGATAGCATTATTTATTGAATTAATAGCAAGTTATATTATTTTACTGTATATACACATATATGGTATAAAGCCACATCTGTGTAAGTATATATATTTATCTGTAGATGTACATCCGTATGTATATATGTGCATATATATGATGTAGATGAATATTTCAGTATAAATCATTTTTTAGGTAGATAGCCTTTATTAATTAAAGAAAATTCTTTGTACCAGAATACCCTAGTATCTTCATCTTCAAGCAATAGGAGTTGGAAAGGGAACAGGAAGTCATAGAGGGTTGTTTGAATGTTTAATCAACTTAGAGATGCTTGTCCCTTCAGAGGATTCCCAAGGAGTGGCTTTCAAGGTCACCGTGCCTCCTCTAGGCTCTGACGGAATGGGGCAGATAGATGGCTAGAGCCACTTCTGTTCCCATTTCCAGGCTGGCACAGAGAGGATGTGAGGATTCAGGAGGAACCCAGGCTCGCACTGCCCTCCGTGGTGGTCCACACGGCTCTGCTGGATTGTGTGGATTTGGCTATGGTTTTGGCCATCCTGTGTGTCAAGTTTACACGATCTCTAGGAAGGCTAATGCCATGGTGGCAGTGAGATAATTGCTTGTTGGGGGTGCCAGTAGCTGGTACCCTCCAAAAGGCCCCAAGCAATAGAGTTCTAGTTCTCTCCCATGCACTTTACATGTTGATTAGTTTGTTATTGTCGCTTAATTGTTTTTTCGGACCATGTGACTTTCTAGGGCTCTGATTGAGATTTACGTAAAATACATTTCATCTAAGAAGAGAACATTAGTCGTGACCTCATGGTCTATGTGGACATATTCCTGGGATGAAAACACGTGGGGAGAGTTGTGTACTGTAGACAGACGTTTCATTTTATTGCAGAGAAGCTACTTGACCCCCTTCAGGTCCACGGAATCTGAGTTTCCTGTCAGACTTTCGGCCAGTCGGGGCGGGGGTCCTGCTCCTTTTCCTGGCTGGCGTCTCTTCAGAACACTGCTTCACTGACACGTGGCTGTGTTTCTCCCATTTGTTGACCACTTCTAAGTGGAGCATCTTTTGTATTTTTGTTTGCAACCTTACCACATCCTCCAGGAGAGGAAGTTTAAGGAAAATCGCAATTATCTTCATTTCCTCCATTTGGCTACTTCATGAGTGATTTAAGATACCTGACTAATCTTAGACCCAACTGAGAATGGAAAGGTGAGAACCCAGGCATTCTAGCTCCTGGCTGTGGCTCTCTCCACTAGAGTGTGCTGCCCACTAAGAAATCATTGATCTCTGACCTGCTGGCTGGGGGTGCTGGGCAGGGTTGTGGGAGAAAACTTCTGGCCGATCCTCAGTGACAGAGAAAAGAATCCTGCACATATAATGTGTTTGACTCTTGTATTTCTCTTCTCCACCAACACAAGTCCTGCCTTTGTTCAACAGACGTCTTTGTGGAATGCAGATTCTTTGGAAGGCTCACGGAGAGAGCTCAGGGCTCAGGGTTTTAATCAGTGGCTGCCTGACTCTTTCACCCGGGGCATGGAATTATAAATGCTCCATGCCTCAGTGGCTTCATCTATACAAGGAGGCTAAGAATGCTTACTTATCTCTTGGAATTGTGGGACAAAACACCCAAACATCTTCAAGTGTGGTTAGCATGCCGTGTTATCTTACTACAAATTTTCTCAATAGATTATTTCTCTGAAATTATTCTTTTTTCAGCAAGATCAACAATCTCACATGCCTCGAACTTGGTATACACGTCATAACCTTTCTGAAAGGGTCTCATTCTATTTTCCTTGACTAGATTTTGTACGATAACTGAGATCCATGATAATATGACATACATGATATGTTGTTCCCACGATTGAAATTCCATACCACTTAAGCAATTGTTATCCATAGAATAAGATCACCTCACTCATTTAAAAATATCTTTTAAGGAGATTGGCTCAGGTTTTCTTTCTAAAGCCCATGAGAATTCTGCCCAAGGAGCCACTTACAAGGAAAGTACGTGTGTGCTATACTTGTGTTGGGAGCAGGAGGGGCAATATTAGATGCAATAAACTATCACGAGTGGCAATTCCAAACTATAACTTATACATCATGCTTGGGAATGGGTGTGACTGTAGAACAGTGTTCTTTCACATTCTCAAAGTTGGAGGCGAATCCCCAAGACCGCGTTTCTGTCTCTGCGATTGGATTCACTGGCAGTCCATGCCTCTGTCTCACTCAGCCCGTTTCCCGCTGCCTCTTTCCCTGCTGTTCTTTCCAGGGATGTTTCAGTTCATGGTGAACTATTTTTATTTTTTAGTTACATTAACGCTATGAAATAATTAGTCAGCTAATTAATCTGGTTTACAAGCTTTGTAGGATTCTTCAGCTGTCAGTCAGGCCCAGGCCTGAGGCCTACATCTAGTCTCAGCTCTCTTGCCCATGTGATTTCCGTTGCCATGGCTACTGGCTACATCTGCTGACACCCCACTCTCTATTTATTGCTTAATTAAGAATTTCACGCTCAGCCCTTATCTGCCTCTAAGAACAAGCGCACACTGTTAAGAAATTCCAAATTTAGGCCCAAGCACAAGGAAAGCCTTTCTTGCGGGCTTGGCTGGATGGAGCCTTTCTAACGATCTTCTCAGCATCCCAGCCGCCACCCTTCAATCAAAAATCATTAAATGGGGCAGAGATAATGAGCATGTAGCATATCAAAAGAAGGATGTTTGCTTGGTCCAAAGGAGGAAAAGCTGCTAGGCCCCATGCTCAGCTCCACTTCAAAGGGAGATGAGACCCCTCATCACTGGGGCCTGATAAAGCCTCATTTGTTCTGGGCTTGACTTATGCAAAAGGTCTGGTATGTCAGAGTCCCATCTCACAGACACGAGATCCCCCCACCTCTTTCCTCCACCTCCACCAGCCCCCTCCCTGGCTTTACCCATGCTCGTGTGTCAGCACTTAGGCAGCTGGGTCCCCCAAAGCATCAGGCGGAGCGTATAATCACTGACTCCCCACTCACAATGGCCACTTGTAGGGGGGTGGCCGGGAGGAGGTCTTCATCACAATAGGAACACAATTATTGCAGCTGCTGGGGAGGGTTATGCTCCTTCCTGTAGAAAGATAATAGGACTTGCCCCAAACAGGAGGACAAGGTTGGGGGGAGGTGGTGGGGGTTGAGAGGGGTGGAGAAAACAATCTTGAGTTGATTATTCATATTCTGACTCTTGGAAGCCCGATGCGGGACCAGTGGGGTTCCAGCAGCTGCTCGTGCACAGCCCTCTTCTAATAATTGTACATTCTGTCAGGGGTCAACTTACTTTTGACCCTGTCCTTTTATATTGGTAAAAGGCTCTTTAGGGCAAACCGTTGCGTTGTGGCAGGGCACATTAAACACTCACAGCCCCTTCCTCTTGCTTTATGCCCCATCCAACCAGCAGCCGGTGATAAATTCATATCAGATGCTGAGCCATTCACAGTTGCCCTCCCGAGTTCACACAGCCCCCGCTCGCGCAGTGGAGAGGCAGCCGAGCCGGGATATTGTGCGAGGCGGCAGCTGAGAAAGTCCGCCTGCTAGGCTCAGGGGCTCCTGCGCATCACCTTCTTCTGATCCCACTGAGAAAAGACGTCTAGCCAGGCTGGCCAATGCTTGTCTCCAAATGTCCCCCTCACCAAGAGAAAGGCAGGCTGTTTGGCAAGAAGCCGGGGCTGTTGTCCGGGAGGGCAAGAGGGCTGTAGATAGAAAGACAGATGGATTTTATTGTCTGCACCAGTCGCCCTGAAGAACTCGAGTCGCATCATGCAGACAGCTCAAAAAGATGCTGTTAACTTGGGAGAGTCTGAAAATAAGGAACGTTTTCCTGAGTGCGTGGCTAGGAGATCATGGCTATCGCCCAGGTTTCTCTTTCCTCAAAGTGCCGAGGACACTGGGATGGAGCACGCTGCTGCTGAGACCCTTCTGGTTTTCAGCTCGTCCAGAAGACCCCATGCGACTCCTTGAGAAGGAATCCTGCTTAGATCTAAGCAGGAGAGAGGCCTCATCTGGCTCCCCAGGGCTCTTTGGGAGGATTCTATATTCAGAGCAGAATCATAATCCTTTGGAACCCTGCAACCATTCCCATGCTGAGGCCCTCTAAGGCAATCTATAGCATTCTAGTTAATCAATTAATTTACATTCTTGTAGAAAACTCATTCCCCAAAGATCCCCAAGGATTTTTACCGGTAATATAGAGGACAGACATTAGGGAAATGTATTAAACTTTGTGGTTAAAATATAGAGAATGAGATAGGAGCTGGGGATGTCAAAGGGATTTTGCCTCTGGATTGCGAGAAACTTCTCCAAAAGGAAAATGTAGAGGGAAAGGGAGAAAAAGAAAGAAGGAAGAAGAAATGAAAATAAGAGGGAAGGAAGGAAAATTTAGATGTTAGAATCAAATACTTTTTCTAGACATGACTCAGGTTAAGGAACTAATTCTTAGTGATGCTGGTGGCCAGCCTTAATTCATGCAGGGCGTAGGCGGCATAACCAGTATTCAAACCCGGCTTCTCTGACTAGGTTGAGTGCTTTTTCTAGTATACTAGTGGTATTTTTCAATCCAAGTTTGTATCCCTACCCTTGTAAACCAATTCTTCTTTCTATGCATAGGAAAAACCTGCACTCGTTGATTAACTCTCTGCTTTCCAAACTTTAGATATTTGAATACCACCTTCACAATTTGTCACATCATTATGCTTCTTGTATTAGTATTTACTTAAGATTTTTCTTAATACATTCCCACACTGTCTTATTTTTAAAACCTAACCTCTTCCTAAGCAGTAATACCCATAAAATCATGGGTTTAATGATTTAGTTGCTTTTTCTAAAATACATTAACATTCATGGCTCTTAAAATAAAACTTTTTATGCCACTAAGATGGTCACTCACATTTTATATTTTGGGAATATAATGTGGTCTGCAAGGTTTTGGTATAGTTGATGAAACACATGGAATGTGAACACAAAGGTCTCTTTTTTATCTGAATCTCTCTCCTTACTTGCTAGGCACAACTGCTCCTGAGAACAAACCACATTTTTGAGAGTATGATATGAGAGAAGTTGTAAAATTCCTTAAATAAGTGGTTTCTAAACATGCCCCACAGGCAAACAGCTGGAATGCTTGTTACCAGGCCCCTCCCTGGAGGTTCTGGTCCTGTAGCTCTATTCAGGGCCCAGGAAATCACGAGTGCCCCATGAAAGTGTGGCAAACATCACTCTGAATCCGAATAACAATTGTTATTGTTCTCTGAGTTAATTAAGAAGGTTTAATTGAGCTAACACTCAGGTCTGTGGTTAATGCAGATGTATCTATCAGCCAGCATCTTGATCAAGTTCTTCTATTTTTAAAAAAATCACACCCTTCCAGGAAGGAAGCTAGTGGGGATAAGAGAAGGCTCAAAGGTGGTCATGGGATTTTCATAGGTTTCTGTGAAGGTCTTGAGCAGATCCTGTGTTACAGGGACCAAGGTGACTCTGTGGCTGTCTCTGTGAGGCTGGAATCAGACAGCAGTGTGGTCCTGCAAATCAAGCTTTAGGTGCCCAAGGACCAATAGACAAGAAAGCCTTCTCTGTGGCTTAGTGAAAGAGGTCAACTTCTGGGGAGTGAGGTTAAGTTCACCAAACAGGTAGGGAGAAGTGGAGCAGGAGTGTGCGGGTGCGGTAGGCAGATCCCGAAGAAGAGGTGAGGGCAGAGGACAGGGCAAGCTAAGCTGAAAATGTGGAGAGAAGACCAAATCCAACAGCTGGCTCATGAAGACAGCTGCAGAGGGGTCCAGGGCGGTCAGACGGACAGAGAGTGCGTGAGTCGGGGTTAGACTGGGGGTGAGACCGGATGAAATTTGCTGACACAGATTGCAATTGCTGTTTCACGTTCTCTCCATATGTTGTCAATGGGTGACTCCCACTAAATAAATGTGGACTGAATGAGAGGTCCTAATATGTGCACAGACCTCAATGGCAAAGTGAGAATGGCAATATGGACGAAGAATGAAATAGGAAAGGCGTGTACAGCCTGCTAAAATGCCGGGTGTCTTTTCTTTCTGCATAGGTTCATATTTCTCCCTCCAAAATTCCAAGAAAGAATTGGACCTCCTCAGGGAGAGGATTAATTAATTTTTCTCTTATCTAGTGCCAGGCACAACACCTAACTCTGTCAAGCACAAGCATCATGTCCAACTAAGTAACTCATTCCTCTTACCAGGAGCCATTTTCTCAGCACCTTGCTCTCTTCCTCCTAGATGTCTGTGTTTATAGCAAGCTCAGCTCATATAGCACTGGTCAGAATAACTTGGCAATGATTGACCCAAAGACTTCTTTTCTTTTTGAGGACCAATCTAGAAATTCTTCCAATCTGGGAAGGATCAAATGGAGTGAGTCTTCATTTATAAACAAAGTAGATTTGTCATTCTCATATTACAAATACAAAATCAGCAATCGTAAGCACTGAGAAAGCATATGTACAATATCACAGCTTGTACAAGGTTTTTAAACTCTTCCTGAGTCCATACCTTTATTCTTAAATGATTTTCATCTTTCTTTGTCTCTGTCCAAATTGGAAATGACACTTAAAATTTACACTGTCTTTTATAGCATCAACGCACTTAGCAAATTTTAACAGATCTGGTTAAGTTGCTTACAACTCTGAATACTGTGGCTCGTCATGATTAGGTGCAGCTGTAAAAAGAATAAAAGCATATTTCTTGTTTTTTCTTAACTGGCTTCTAGAATAATGAGCATACCATAACAACAGTATTGATAATAGCTACACTTAGTGTTATGTGCCAGGAACTGTCCTAAGCATATTACATGGATTATCTCATCTTTTCTTCCCACTAACCCTAGGAAGTAGATAGTAGATTATTCCCATTTTCAGATGAAGTGAGTGAGGTTCAGAAGTGATGAATAACTTGTCAGTTGCCCACATCTAGGAACTAGAAGACCCAGGGTTCAAATCCAGGTGGTGGGACTCTAGCCCCGACATTCTTCCCCATCACTCTCATGATGTAGAAATGGTATTTGGGAAGAAACAGCCTTCTGCACCATGCTCACAGGCTCAGAACCAGCCTGCAGAGCTGCACAGGTAAGTGGTGGTATAGGAATCAGACTTTCCCAATCTTTCCTACTTTTGGTAACTTTTCTCCATTTCCTCGGATACTGAAACTACTTCTCAGGTCGAGTGCTAGTCACACTCTTGCTTTATTAAAGCGAGCAATAGCTTTTCTATGTAAATTTTAGTTTCAATGCCTGTTTTGGGGAAGAGTTCCCTCAGAAGCTGGGAACCATTTGTCCTCATGTAGAGGCCAAACAAAATCAGTGTCCACTCAGTGCAGAAGCCATCAGTGCAGAAGCCATCAGTGCAGAGCTACAGACATGATAGCACCCTGAGCCAGGAAGCCTTGGTTTACCAAGAACAGAGCCTGGGCACGTGGTTTAGTGAATGAAAGGACAGTAGAACAGCCTGTCATGGGAGTCAGATGTGTGGAGGGTCAGCCTTTTCAGTGTTAGGGTGAATCACCATGATGATAACTACAATGCATGTTATTTACGATGTCCTTTCACCAAGGGGATTTTGAATACATTGATTATTTTCCCTCCATTTCAAATTTCCTCATCTATCTAGAGGGAAAAAAATAATATTTCCATTCTTTCTTCCCCCAACCATTCCTCTTATAAGTATAAATTGTACTTATGTTGGGTTGAATAAGTCATTATAAAATGACTATAGTGGCTTTGAAAAAGACTTTTTACTAGTAACTTTCCCTTTTTATGTCCCTTCCCTCAGTGCTATGTCTTGAGGAAGAGGACACAGGGGTCCTGAAATCTACAACTTCTTGGAAACTATTGACAAGGATGACTTTTGTAACGTTTTTCAATGAACTGATTTCCCTTTCCAAATGGTTCCCGGAATTTTTTTCCAATTTCCCTTTCTTAGAGTCTGACTCTGTGACAATATTCAGTTCCTTTCTCTTGTAGAAGAGTGTTCTATTGTTATAGCCTTTTGTATGTTTTCAGATGTCATCATCTTCATATTCTCTTTTGCTCTTCTTTTTGATTGAGCAAAACTTTTTTTTACCATTTTGTGTTTTGGTTCCTTTAAGAGGGTTATTTCCTGCCTCCATTTGTTTGATTTTTTTCAAATTGTCAGTTAAGTACTGTGTCCGTATCAGAGGGCACTATAGACTTAGGATTTCTAGATTGGTCTGGAAGATTAAGCATCTACATGTCCAGAAATGTCTTTGTCTTAAGATACATGAGAAAAGCCCGTTCCTCAAAAATTTAGAGACAGAGCTAGTGATTGTTGCATTCCTAAATTCACCACAGTTGATGCTCGATAAATATTTGCTAAATTGAGAGCGAGCTTGGGATGAATACCACAGTTTGGTGTTAGAAGTGCTTTTCAACTTTAGAAAATGCATAGATCAGTGTGACCAGAAGTGGATGAGTTAGACATTATAGGAAAAAAGAGATGAGATGCTGGGCTGGTGGCTTTATTATTATTATTATTAAGTTAGAAAGTGGGCAAAATATATAATTAGATGAAAAAACAGTATAAGCCAAGTCTTAAAAGTGATGACAAAGTAGGATACACAGAATACAAAGAACATGTTGGCCATTGTACCTGGTCTCCAATTGTGTACAGTGTAAGGATAAAGCCATAGACTCATGCATTTTATAATGGGAAAAATTTTTAGATGAGAATAATGTTGAAACTAAGAATAGAAGAATAGAAGAGCTCTCGTCATGGATCCCTTTTGGGATTGTTTTCTTTGTAACGTCCTGAAGCGTGTGCTTTGTAGTTAGAAAGAGTGACCCTCGGTCTGTTCCATCCTGTGATAGAGGAAAGGGCTCAGGGTTCCAGGGAAAGGCAAACGGAGAGCATGGTTTTGACCCAAGGCTGCAGCCTTCAGCAGCACTGGACCCTCCAGTGATGGGGATGCTGGATCGCTTGGCATCTGATAAGGCAGAAAGGTAATTAACCAATAAGAGACAAGGTGTTACTGAGAAGTAGAGTTCGTGCACCTGATTACTAATTAATCAGGCGTGAGCGCACCTTGTAGCTGCATTCACTATTTAATTATAGCAGCCTCTCTTGGCAAAGGAGCATGTGTTCCCAGCTTAATCTACTGGTTTATACTGACATCAAATTGTCGTTATCAGAAAGAATCAGGCCTTTTGATTATTTCCACTAATTTATTGAACACTTAAAATTAATGAACCCCAGCCCTTTTAAATGTGCTCAGTTGGTTTGGAAGATGGGAGGAGAAAGAAGGGTGGAAAAAGAGCTTTCATTAAAAGGACAATTTCTTGGGATAAAGGTAAAGCAAATACATTTCATGGGTGATCTGAACTCTATTGGTGAGAAGCACATGAATTCTAAAAACTGAGCCTTCAAAATGATGGAGAGGCAATAGGATCTGCGGTGTGCCCTGCTGACCAGCATTGGCCTCCAGAGAACATACGGCTAAAGGATTTTTTCCCCTAATTATTTATGTGCCAATTCTCTCAGAGACCTTACTGCAATTAAATTTAATCAAATAAAAGCAGTCAAAATCAAGTGTTGAAAATCAACTGTTAGACTAACCAACAAGGACTTCTTTTCTTTGTTTTGAAGATTTAGTTAGGTTGGGGAGAATTGAGCATAAAGCCACCTTTTTCACGTATGAATATTTTTTGTACGAAGATGATTTTGGCGTCACATCCAAGTTGGGGCTTTCTGTGTTCAGTTTCAGGTGAAGGCCAAGTTCGAGTGATTCTCCAGGTGAAGGAAGGTGTGCCCCCAACTATTTCAGGTGAGTATTAACCCAATAGAAGAGCCTGGAATGGCAGTCTGTCCTCCAATAACAGTTCTACGGTTCCTCCCGTCGTATTGTCTGCAAAGAGGCCGGTGTCAGCCCTGAAGCTTTTATGCCTAACCACTCTCTATTGTGTCACCTCTATAGCTAAAATATTTGTCTGCATGTCAAAGAAAGATATAAGAAGAGTGCATTTCAAAACATCGGCAAGTAAGAATTAAAACATGTAAATAAGCACATTTCATAAATTATGGACCATATGTGCACACAGGAGTCCAGGTCTGCAGATGGGCCATTAGGCCCCTACCAAATGGAAGGAAAAATTCAGGGTATCTCAAAACTTTAATTGTTCCCAGTAATTTCAGGAAATCAGGGTAAACAAATCCTCCCCAAAAGTCAGATGGTTCTTGAAATCTTTGTAACTTATAAAAGCCAAATTCTCAAAGACTAAATGACTCATAAGCACCTTCTAATGTATTTCATGGTTTGCTTTTGTTTATCCTGAGTCAGTTGAACTGTACAGTTGCAGCAGGGATAAGTCTTTTCAAAGGCTGAGTTTTCCTTTGATTTCCAGTGGCATTTTTGTATTATGTCAGAGCAGAGCCCATGCTAATGCAAAAATGATCTAATTCCTCCATTTAAATGGATAAATAAATGAAGTAAAGGTACAGGACTGAACTATAAATGAGAAGTTCTGATGGTCCCTACTCCATGCTTACTGGCCCCGGAAGAATGTGATTCTTTGTTCTCATAACTGTTTCTGAGCTACCAAAGCATTATGTTTTTTATGTTCCCTGTCCTTTTCCCTCTTTTTCTTTAGGTGACTCAAAATACCTTGTTTATTGAGTGCCTTTAGTGTGAAGTGCAGGAGGATACAACGATGAGCGATGGTCTTTGACTTCATGGGGTCTTATGGTCACCTGGGGATGTCAATCAAATGACTAACTAAATAATCAATGGATAAATTGCCTTTAAAATAACTTTCACCAAGGAAAAGTATCTCACTATTCACTCCTTCCTGAAAGTTCTGTGTTCAATTTCCTCAGGAAGAGACTCAATTGGTTGAATCAGTCGCTATTTTGTAGAGAACATGCTTTTTAGGGGAGCTCTCATGCCAGGCCCCCTCAGAGGATACTGGATTGTCTATGCGTGGTCATTCTTGGTTCAGGACTCTTTGGAAGGACACTGTGGGTGGCCAGTATCTAGGGCTTTTCAGGAGGGGTCAGTTTAACTGGGAGATGCTTTGCTTAGCCTGTCAATTACAACATGCTGAATAAATAGACAGCTGATGCTTCGTAGAGTTGTAGAATTTTAATAAGGGAAGAAACTTTACAAGCTATCCTATCCAATTGCCTCATTTTACAAATAAGGGCGTGGGAGCCTGGAGATTAAACAGTTTACTTAATCACATCAGTAGTCAGTTGTTGAGCCTGGATGAGAACTCAGGTTTCCCAACTCAGTCCAGTGTTCTTTCTGCTATACCATATAAACTCTCAGGTGTTTAAATTACTTTTTGGCATATGTTAATTCATGAGTTAGATTAAAATCAAATACATATATCCAGTTTTCCTAGCCTATATAGTTTGGAATAAAAAACTATACTAAAACACAGGGAGTTAGAAAATTAGTACATTACCATTCATCAGGAAGAAATTTCAAATATTAATATGCTTCCAAGACATTGCCTGATTCCCATGGTGTGGGGTATGTGTACTAACGTCAAAATTTAAATATGAGTATGTATTTTGCTTAATGAAAAGCTCTATGAAAAACAGTAAAATTATTACAATATCAAAAATTCTTGACAAAACAAGAACAGAATGATTAATGGAATTCTATCTATATGTTAACCCATTCAGAGATTCAGTATGAGCATGTAATGCAGGTGGGACATTTTGGGTTAAGTTGATCTGCTTCGGAGAGCCTCTTAGTTCACACAATCAATTGAGGGCTTATTTTGTGTATCAGAGTATGCTGGTCACTGTGGGGACATTGCAGACAGGAGACTCCAGAAGCAGCAGAAATTGGAGTACATATGGGCCAATGTTGGGGAGAAGCAGAGGAGGCTGTGGTGATGTAAGTTATTATATGGATGCTTAGCAGACTCAGGGTGAGGATTTATGCTAATTTGGGTCAATATGGTACCCAGGTTTCTTAATACCTCAGTACAGGTCATTCATGTTCCTCCAACATTGTGGCTTTGTTGGTTTCCTCTCAATGTCTTTGATGCTTTATGAAAGATGGAAGAAAGGAGAATGGGTGAAGCAAGCCTCTTTGGAGAAAGATCAAAATATTTCTGAAGATCTTCTATCTGAACCATGCTGTCTTTTCAGTGAGGGCTAATTGGAAATACTGTCCACAGTCATGTGAAGACATTCAGATGATCAGATATTCACTTCCTAAATTTGCCAGCCCTTTCCCCACAGATCTAAGTTTATTTCCTTTCCTCTGGTCTCTGAGAATCTGTCAGCCTTTCTCCTGTTTAAAGTCAACCCATCTCTTTCAGCGTCTTCTTAACTTTGTCCCATCAGTGAATGACTCTTTCTTGTGTGGTTAACCTCTCCTTCTCTACTAGTGCCTTCTGTTCAGTGCCTCTCAATTAAAACAAAACAAAATTCATGGATACTGAATCCTCCTCTAGTTGATATCTCTCCTGCAAACTTCTCAAAGACCAGTCTTCTCTTGATGCAGAACCATAAAAGGCTAGGGTGGATGAAGGACCTAGGTGGAGAGGGCAACATTTGACTCAGAAATCAAGGTGGAGACCACTTCAAATTCTAACTGTGGTCAAGTGACAAATTTGTAGAGGAAAGCAGGGTGAGGCTTTGTCACAAATGTTGGTCCTGATCAAAATTTATAAAGTTCAGTTTTAAGATAAGTCTAATTTGTCTAAAGATTGGGAGGATAGATCAAAGGCAGAGGGTCTCAAATCTTAAAGCTGTCCATTCCTCAAGGAGCTTTTTGGATTACCTGACCTAACGTCTGCCCTTCCTCACCTCCAGTGCATTCTCAATCCACTGTAATCCACAGTGGTTTACACCTCAACCACTCCACTGGTACTCTTCTCATCTTGATCACCCAGGCTCTGGTTGACAAATTCAATAGCCACTTCTTGTTCTCTCTCTTATTGGAACTTTGCTATTAACAAGACCACTTCTGCCCTCTGGACATGCTCTGTTTCTTAGGCTTCCAAGGCACTCCTCTCTCTGGGTTCCCCTTACGTTTCTCTCACTACTTCTTCTTTCACTCTTGTAGGCTTCTTCTCTCCCCGCCTTTCTATATTAATAATAGTCCTATAGAAGCCTGATATAAACTGTATAGAAATCTAATAACTGCAGGAGACTGAAACTGTCTCTTTCTCCATTAAGTGTTCTTATCTTAACACAAGATGGTACAGAATGATCAAATTCATTCATAATATCATCCTTTAGAATAGCTCCTTTAAGATTTAGTTTGTTCAATTAAAGACAATTTCAGCTCACCTATAAACAAGGGTGAAGGTGACAAAAGTGAAGAGTGTTTGTTTCCAACATCTGTGATATGAGAGGGGAGTAATTAAGAGTTTTTGAAGCTTGGCATGGAGTTTTAAAGAACCTAGTCATTACCTGTTAGAAATATTCCTGGAAGTAAGGCATCAGGACATCTCTTTCTGGCCTTTGTGATGCTAGATAGTGACTACTTCAATAAAGTCCCCATCCCATCCCCACTTGAATATTTAGAGTATAGTATTGGAAAGCTAGCAAAATTGGGAGAAAACTTAGAAAGGTATTATGGTATTGGTGTTTGTAAAATATTTGTAAAGCCTCTTTCTGATGAGGCTTGTTCCAAGACTATGCCTGATTCCCATAGCGTGGGGTATAAATTGCCCGGATTTCTACTTGACCACAACCTATGTATTTTTAAGTTATCCTGGGGCTCTAATTAGACCATGACTACTGGGGAGTTGGGTTCAGATAGACAAAATAACTGAATGTTCCCCAGGGTTCTGACCTCAGGCATTTTCTCTTCTCACTTTGTAATCCTCTGGAACTGTCACAACCATCCTCAGAGTTTCAAATGTGACCTCTGGGCAGGTGACATCAAACTCCATCTCTCTGATTCAGAGGGCTCTCCCATCCTTCAGATTCAAATCCTTGCCCTGCTTGCTGTATATCTCTACCTGGAGTCCTTACGGACACACACAGCTCTATACAGCCCAAACTAAATTCATCAGCATATGTCTTAATGGGCATCTCTGTCCTTTAACACCCATGCTGGTAACTCAAAGTTCATCCTTGGCTCCTGCATCTTTGTTACCCTTTACACTCTGACCTCTGATTATTTCTCCAGCCTCATCACTTGTCCCCTTCCATCTCTGTGGCTCAGCAACACCAAACTGCTTATAGTTCCTCCACTTGATCTCTTATTTCTTGCCATTGCTCATGCTCCTCCCTCTGTCTGGAGTAGAAACTCTCATCACTCACCCTCATCTCCCTCTGCCTTTTACCTTTGTATCTCCTAAGCTTTAAAATGCAGCCCAGATGCACAATATTTACTTACACAACTTTCATAACGCTCTTAGCTCCTTGGGGGCAAGTGTGACATTTTATTCCTTTTTGTATCCCTATTTTTTAGGACAGTCCTAATAGAGAAGGCACTCTTTATTTATGTTTGTGAAATTAGTGAGTAATGATGAGATTTCCCGCCCCCTTCATCATGTGAGGTTCCCCCATCATGTGAGTTCTTGAGATTCCCAGGAAATCTCCCTAGCCTGAGAAGACAATATTTTTCATAGAACAAAGATATTTCTCCTAAAAGACTTAATTCCATTTATGGTTTAATTTGAACTTCTTAAGATAATGCTGAATGAAAGATCTGTACTGGAAGAAGAACATTTAGTCATCTGTGAATTTTTTTCATCCTTTTTTGAGACAATCTCTCTGCCTTTCTAACTCTGACCAGGGATCACATTCCAGAAAAGAACATGGGGGTACAGTTCAACATGGTGTGCGTGATGTGATACTGGGAAGTCTCCATTGGAAATTATTAGATTTATGTTTCAATTTCCTGATGAAGAAGCCAGTGGGATGGTTGAAAAGAAAATGCCATTTTATCATCAGTGGCGATATCAATAAAAACTAGTTGGAACATACCAAGTGTATGTAAATTACTGCAAAGAACGGTGTCTGGATTATGATGCTGACTTTAAGCTGTATTAAGAGCTGTGAGATCATTCCCTCTGATTCAGTGATTCCATTGCTAATATTCTATTGTAAAAAGAAATCAGTATTATTGGCAGATTTGCTTAGAGATATTTAGCACTGTATTATTTATAATTTAAAAAGAAAGTAGAAGGAACCTAAATACCAAACATTAGGGGTTAAGTAAATTATGGACTTTTTATATGATAGAATATTATGTAGCCATTACAATTATGTTTACAAGGAGTTTTAATGACATTGGAAAATGCATATGAAAAACTGCTAAGCTCAGTAAAATAAGAACTGGATATAAAGTTGCAGATATGATATAATCTCAATTACATAAAAGTGCTGGGAATTTCTGTAAGGAAATATAAACAAAAGGTGAATGGCAGTTATCTCTAGCTAATGAGATTGCAGGCAATTATTATTTTTTCTTTTTGTTTCTATATTTGTATTTTCCAAATGTTCCATGATAAGCATATGTAATATTTACAATAAGACAACACACAAGTGTTTAATAACAAAAATAGAATATATTTTCCCTAGAAGTGGAGGTAATCAAAGAATCGAATAGTTACTTGCTTTATGCCTGATAAATGTCTTTTTGGAAGGTTATAAAATATCAAAAGACAACTACTTTGGGAGGTGAAAATATCACGGCGTCCTAAAATAAGGACAGAATTTGCAAGTTATCATAGTGAATCAGATTTTCATAGCTAGTCTTGCTATATTCCTTTTGTTTTCTAGCTTCTACCTCTGTACCTGAGTCAGCTTTAAAATGGTCCCACCCTGAAGCATGGACAGGAGTTGAAGAAGGCTGGGGAGGACACAACCATACCACTCCAGGCCCTGGGGATGACATCCTGATTTTACCCAGTGAGTAAATCAACCCATAAATTAAAAAATCACAGACTGAACCAGGCCAATCTAATGGAGGATTACCTGTCGTTTAAGTACATTGTACAACACAGTAAAGAATGTGGAAATAAGTAGCCATGTATGTCCACAACCTTCTTTTTTGGGTTTAATGCAGGAGAGGAATTTTATAATCCAGTGAAATCCAGAAAAAATAGCTCAGCCTACCTTCATTAAAAGTGGAAGAAGTAGTCACTGTGCCCAAAGGAGTTAGAATAATCCACTAACTGGATAATTTTTCTTACGTGTCAGAGAACAGATTTGCAGAAAATTTTGGTATCATTATGTTTGAAAGATACAGAGTGTGTGGAAGAAAGTAATATGCAAATGCCTCCTTGTCTTTGCCTGTGTGAATCTTTTAAATATAGGGCTGAGGAAAATGATGACTAAGCTCTGCGATTGCTGTGATTTTTCAAAGATGCTGGAAAAGGAACAGATAAATAAAATAGAAAAATAAAATTCTACGTGTGTATGTATATACGTTTTATCTGTCTAGCTATCTAATCTATCATCCATATATCCATCCACCTATTTAGATTTCTTGTCCCATGTACGCACATATACAAGGATGACTCTTCAGATAAACAGAAACGCACATCCATATATATAAAATTCTTCTTTTTTTAGAGAGAGTTCTTGAGACTCCCAGACTCTCCCTAGTCTGAGAAGAAAGCATTTTTCGTAGAACAAATATATTTTCCCTAAAAACCTAATTCCATTAATGGTTTAGCTTGAACTTATTAAGGTAATACCAAAGAAAAGATCTGTATTGGAAGAAGAACGTTTAGTCATCTGTGAAGTAATAGTGATACTATCAAACGTTTGTTGACACCTAATAACGTGGTGAGAATTATTCTTTCTCTCTTGACTAATTTAATCCTCACAAAACTCTGTGATAGAAGTAACATTATTATCCCCATTTTGAGTGACAGAGAAACGAGGCCCAGGGCAGTTAAGTAACTTGCCCAGGGTCCCACAGTTTGCAATTCAGCAGAATCAGGAATTTAACCCAGCGGTCTGACTCCAAGTTCGTATTCTTAACCAATCAAGTACGTTCCCTTTCTAAAAGGACAAAGAGTAAATGAAAAGAGAGTAGTTATATTGTCCGCTTTGTTTATGGTGAAAAATGAAGGCGGAATGATCAAAATGTGCTGCCCATCTTCTGGGCATTGAGGTGTGCCTGTGTGACTGTGCATAGAGCGATGGGGGACAGGAGCGGGTGGCTACCCCATGTGAACCTGAGCTGTTATTATCATCCAGCTCCCCTATCATCCACCTCTCTCAATGGAGGATGTAACTTTTTGAGTAAACAAGCTCATGAGTCATTCCCATACGGAAGGGAAAAATCTGTTCTGTCTCAGCCATCTCTTTGATGAATCTAGCCAGCGGATTGGCCCTGGGCTATGGTTTTTCCCACTAAGCAAGCTGTTTCCCCCACCCCATGCAGGAAGCAAGGGAAGCTTTTGAAGGTTGCCAAGCTTTTAGTATCCTTTGGGACCTTTATGCTGAGTGAGGAGTAATCTTAGCTATCTTGCTTGGCACTGCAGTTGACTGTATCCGCTGTGTGCCCTGGCGCCGGGAGCCCCTGGCATTCTCCATTCTCCTTCATTCCTTTGTTCATGGTCAGCTTAGAAGATGGGCGTGAATTCTCCATGAAGCTGCTTTTAAATAGCACAAATCAGTGCTTCAGAATAAAGGGTGGGGAAGCCACAGGCATTGGATGTATAAACTTTCTCCCAGTCGGTCCTTCGGTATTATTGTGAGAACCAGAGAAGTTAAGATTTTTAAAACATGTGGTTGTTGTTCATTATTTCTAGTTTTCAAATGGAAAGATCAGGGAAAGAAAACAGACATGCCATATATAATAAATGAAGTCCTTAACTCTTTTCCTGTTGCCTCTCTCCTCTTCTCTAATAAGCCCTCTTTTAACTTCAGCAAATTATCTTACAGTGGCCAGCATTTAATCCATTGTTCTGTTTAGTTTTGTGTCTTACTTAGGAGCTGTTCTGGCTTACTTTTCCCTGTGGATTTTCGGCAAACCCTGATGCTTTGACCTCTCATGGATCTTTTGGTTGAATTTACCTCCTCTTTCTACTTGCGGTTTGGCATTCTTCACCTTTTCCTGGCTCTCCTGGTTTCTTTCATTTCCAGCCTCCTTTGAATCAAGTACATCTGTTCACCCAAATCTGGCACAAAATAGATGCTCAATAAGTATGGCTTTAATGAAGTGTACAACCTCAATGCTGCCATCCATAATTTAATGCCAGAAATAAATTTTGGGGCTTGACACAAGGTTTGACACAAGGCAGCTATAAAATTTTATAAGTCTGTGAAAAATAATGTTTTCTCCTTTGAACAGTTTCCTAAAAATTAAGATTTTGATGATGATGCTAATGATGATGATAGCAGCAACTATAATCTGAGTGCTTAGCGTGTGCCATGCACTGTGCTGTGTGTTCTCTATGGATTTTCTTAATTAATTCCCACAACTACTTCATGAGAGCCTTCTGTTTTTATTCTCCTTTTTCTAGCTGAGGAATCTGGACACAGAGGGGTTAAGCAACTTTCCCATTTCCTCCAGCTAGTAATGAAAGAGTCTGGGGTAGGAAATCACACAGTTTGATTCCAGAGCCTGAACTGTTTATCATATATTTTTTAAAACTCTCCATCCCTGCCTGCTCTGATTGATCCACGTCAGACTACATATTATACTGAATTCATACTTCTCTGCTTGCTGTTCACGTTGTCCCCTTCACTTGGAATTAAAGTGAAGAAAACTCTACTGTTTGTTGAGGACCTAGCTTATGTCAGATACTCTACTTGAGGAATTCAATCTTACCACATCCCCACTTGGGATGTACATGTGGGAAAACTGGAGAAACTTCCCAAAGAGGTATCTGATATAATGAGATGTTGGTAAAGGCATTTGCTTTGTATCTGGTAGCTAGTGTAGTTGAAATTCAACTCCTTTCCAAGTCAGTTTAACCAACATTTACTGAACACTCACAATGTTCAAGGCACTGTCCCAGGTACTCCTGGTCTGGGGCTCCAAAAGCACGTCAGAGACAGCCATGACCTCAAACAGCTAGCGATTTAGCTGTATTAATGAAACACATACTACATAGTAATACAACAAATAGCTGTAATCAACACAGAAGTGTTTAGAATCAAAGTGTCTCAGGCAAGCAGAAGAGAGATGACTTCCCAAAGGAAGAGGCATTAGAAAGAGACCTTCAAAGATGAGGTAAGAATCTGAGGAGCAGTTCTGAGACACAGGGCATACTGGGGAGCTAGTGATGCTTCAGGAGCTAGATGATGGGCTGTCGACTAGGATAAACCTGGGTTCACATTTGGATTCTGACATTTATCAACTGTGTGACATTGGACAAGTTTTAAACCTTTCTGACCTTCGTCTATAACGTAAGGGCCATAATTAATATGTCATAAGGTTGAAGAGATTAAATGAGATAACATCAGTGCACATGGCCACTGCATAGAGCATTGGCGGTAATGGAATTAAAGATGAAAGCTGTGGTTTTTAATGTATTGGGTGCTCTTTTCCTTCATTTTTCCATCTGGCTGCTCCTCTTGGCCTCTGGTATTAGCGACATTTAGTATTTGCTTTCCAATGGCTTATTATTTAATTTTCACAACATCCTTGGGAGCTAAATAGGTAATAACTATTATTACAGTAAAAACCCATTTTTACATAATACGATTTTAATGGAACTGCTGATTTTACAAAATGAAAGTGACTGGTAAAGAAGATTTAAGTGATACTTTTGAACCTCTAATATAATTTTATGGTGTTTTGTGTATTTTAATTCATTAATAAAGGAAACGTGTAGAACATTTCCATCATTATTCAAATAGAATAGCATAATTTTTCAATAAAATTCTTAAGGTAAATTGCCTATTTCCATTTTCTGGGAAATCAATTTTATGGAATGACCTCAGACCCATCCTATTCCATAAAAATAGGACTTTACTGTACTAATAAAAGATATCACTATCTTAAGTACGGTACCATTTTCCTTTGAGGCGTTCTGTCTTTATAGACACTGGATGTTGAAAGAGCTGTAAATTCTTCTCAGTGGTATTATATGGAGTGAGCTGAGGTAATCAAGAAGAATTTGCTCTCGTAGCTTAGTGTATGATGACTTTGCTTCACACAAACAAGAATTGCCAGTTGTCTTTGCCTTCCAAATATTGGGAGAATTGATCTAAATGCTAAAGAACTGGTCTAAGATGTTCTAAACATTTTACAGAGTGGGAACAAGTTCTGTTTAGCATGCTATGCAGATCTCAAACCTTCACGAGCATAGCTGGTCAAGGGGCAAAGTGATGCTGCTAACTTGTACTCCATATTTTGTCCTGAACTGACTTGAGAGGATTTATGTAAGATGCTTCCAGTGCTTTCTCTGAGAGAGTTACAGCCATGACAAGATGACACCCTTTTCACACAGGGCAAGCTTAATGAAAGGAAAATGTGCTATAATTCCAAATGGTAGGATTCTGTTTTGAAGAGTACAGATATGATATCATATAGCCTCCAGCATGTTTTGCGCGTGTGTGTGTGTGTGTGTGTGTATGGTAGAAGTCACTGTGTTCCATTTTCTGTGTTACTTTGAACTGTTCTTATTCCAAGAGATAAATGGGAAAGTACTGCTTTTCTTTCATAATAGTTCTTCTGTTTGTTCTGGTTTTCAGTACTCGGGTACTTTAAATGGCAGAGAGGCTCATCAAAGCCATGTGATGTTCAAAGATGGCAATATTTAACACATTTCCTTGTTAAGTCACGAGGCGTTAAGGCTGGTGATTTGAGGTAAGATTATCGTAAATCAAGAAGTAATTTTTGGACAAAGGAATTTCTAAAAATATTGTAAATTTAGCGTTATTAGCTTGATTTACCATTTTCTTACCTGCGATTACAACTAATTTAGGATAAGATACACATAATGCAGAGATTTAGGTCCGTAACATCAGTTAGAAACCAAATATTAGGAATATTAGTGTTGTCTCTATAGCTTGAGAAGTTTTCAAAGTTCTAGTCTTGTCCCATTTGGATGAGATGGAAAAGTCGTACGAACTATCTCCCCATTCATTCAGGGTTACTAGCAAGTGGGAAGGGGAACAAATTTAGGCTTGAGTTGCTGGAGTTCTTTGTATGATGCATGGCATCAGAATGGTGACTGCTGGAGAATGTGTGTTCCGGAAATCTGTCACTACTTAAACCACCTAGCAACTTCATAGCTTAAAACGTACATTTAAGTTTGCTCACAATTTTGTGGGGAACGGCTAGGCTGGGATCTTCTTGTTGGGTCTTCCTTGCCTTGCAGCCAGATGGTGGCTGGGCTGCAGTCATTAAATGGCTCAACTTGTCTGCGTGGTCTAAGACAGCTCACTCACATAGCTGGTAGTTGATGCTGGATATTGGCTGGGAGCTCACTCATGGCAGTCAGCTGAGAGGCCTCAGTTTCTCTCCACATGGTTTTCTCTGTGGGGTTTCTTAGGCTTTCTCACAGCATGGCAGCCAGATTCCAAAAAGGAACAGCCTAAGAAGACATTCCCCATGAGTGAGTCCAAGAGATCTGGGTGGAAGCTGCATGCCTTTCTGAGCCAGCGCTAGCAGCCTCAGAAAATCATGACCACCACGTTGCCTTGGTCAAGCAAGATACTAAAGCCAGCTTAGACACAAGGAAAGAGAATTAGGCTCCTCCTTGCAATGGGAGGAATAGCAAAGAATTTTCAGCTGTCTTTAATCTACCACTGTGTGTGAATGTGTGTGCACGTATGTAATTAAGAGCAGATGTACCTGATTTAATTCAAAAGGTTTGAGTGTTTTAGAGTCTGGTGTGCTGTCTTCCTTCTCTGGGCAGACTTTATTTAAATTCCGTTGGCTTACATGAGTCAGAAATTGAAGAACACCAGGAGACGGAGTGGTCAAAGGATTTTAGTGTCTTTATTCTTTACTGCTTATAATGCTTGGTGTTTCGGCCTTGCCTCTTCACTGCCTGAAAGTGGGATTCTTCCACCCTCCACATTAGGCCCCCTATCTGGGATTGCTCACTCTGTGTGGGGATAGACAGCAGTGTTTGGGCTGCAACCTATGGCCCAATCTCTACATGCACGAGCAGAAGCCTCTGAGGAGAGAGGGGTGTGGTGACGTGAGGGGAGGAAATGGGAGCACAAATATTTTGAGCGTTTTGTTTCTTTTAAGGCAGAAATTAAAAGCCCATAGGGACAACAGTCAGAATTTTGTTTTACCTCATTTAGAACATGAATGGGAAAGCTATTCTTCAAGATATTATGGGGGAAAACAGACAACTATGATTTTTAAGGAGGTACTTTTGACATAGAAACTTTCATCCACATTATTATCAAATAAAAATGAAGAAATCAAAGAAAATCTGAAACCAAAGATCAAAGGGTCTTTAGATACTGTATAATTCTCCTTCCTTTTAGGCGGTTTCTTCAAGGGAAATATAGACCTTAGGGAACCTTGCTTAATGGTAAAAGGTATTAAGGCTGTGTCCTTCCCACGAGAAGGAAAAATCAGGATCTCAGGTTCCATGGAGCAAGTATTTCCACACATCTCCCCAAATAGTTTTGAAACATTGAAAGTAAATTGACTTTTTATATATCCAATTATTTAAGAATATACTATAGAAGCTTACTATTTAAAGCAATTTAAGTGTAAAATCCTTTGCAATATGGAGTCCTTTGATGAATTAAATGATTATCTAGCAATTTATTTGTTTCATTTTGGGTGTTTTTACATGGATTTACTTGTATTAAGTAAATATTAATATATACATAAAACTATGGATACACAGCATCGTTGAGCTGGTAGGAAATTTCATGGCTATCTAACTCAACTAAAATAAGCTAAGATAATGTGTTTCATAAACTGTAAAATGCTATGAAATACGTTAATCTTATTGCCCAAATTTATATGACATTTTGTTCCAAGGATTAGAGTAGAATTTCAGTCTCCTTGCTTTCAACCCAGTGTTGCTAATTGCCTCCTGAAATTTATAAGAAGGAATGCTTTATTTGTTATGTTTAAGATTTGTGTTCCTAAATGGGTTTACATTTGGAGGACCCACTTGGAGACTAGGTAGTTCCTCGTAGGTGCAATAACTGTGATTCAGTGGCTTCTTACACGTGAATAGCAGGGGTCCTCTAACTGCTCACCACGGCCTGGGACAGAGTCCCCTTGCCAGGGGTGGACAACCAGAGTAGGAATTTTTTTAAAAAAGTATTTTTACAATTATATGTGTTTTCCCCATAAAAATTAAATTTCAATTAAAATAGTGGAGATTTTCATTTCCTATAAGTGACAAAAGGAACATAATAAGAAACATATGAAAATAGGTTGATATCCTATCTCTAATCTCAATTTGTCAATCTCTGCTTGACTCAATCATGGTGTTTGTTTCTGGGCTAATTAGAACTCACTTAGAACCTTCTCTTGGGACCCAAAGTCATGTAGGTCCTAACACTCTTTATGGCTTGCTAACTTGCTGGAACTAATTAGAGTTTTACTCTGAGTGGTTTTTCAAACCTTTTTCTGTCCTCACTCACCTGAGAAACACATTCATTGTCATAATGCATTAATGTCAGTATCATAGCAATTTTCTGGGAGGGGACACACTTCCCCCCAGTTTGCACATCATAATTTGGGCATGGGGGTATTGGCAGGTGTGAAGGATGTAAGAGACCCAGGGGTTATTTTGATACTTAACCCCACCTAGGGAATAACTGCTTTTATAAATTTACAACCCCCTGACTCTGGTCTCCCAGAAGTGTGACCCTTCTGGGCACTTTTTGTTCCCACCCAAGAGGAAGCCTGACAGGCACAGCTGTAAAACACCTACAGTGCTTTTCTTCAGTTGGACTAGGTATGACTTCTTTGCTGCCATGACAACTTCTTCCTCCTACATAACCTCTGGGTACTTCCAAGCACAGTTTAAAGTTACTTTTTAAAGGAGCTATGCATTATTTTCCTCAGGATGTTTAAATGTGCTTTGACCTTAACAGTACAAAGTACAAACTTCTTAGAAGCAATAAATGCACTGGTGGTTGCTATGGAAAAATATAAATATGTATCATAAACTTGATAGGAAAGCAGAATTGGCAGGACTTGGCATTTTATTAATTGTGAAGGATAAAGGAGAATGAGACTGGAAAGATGACTCAACTTTTGTGCATGAGTGAGTGGCTAGGAGTGCCATCAATAGAAATAGAGGACGCAAGAGAAAAAACAGGTTTATCAGGGAGTAAAATAAATTTCATTATGGACATGTATTAAATTTCATGTTTAGATGCCTAGATGGTAACAGGAAATATGGACCAGGAGTTTGGGAGGGAAGCCAGTTGGGAATCTGGACTTAGATTTGGTCATCCTCAGAAGAGTTGATTAAGGAAGCCTTGGGGCTTGAACTTGGGTCAGAGCCAACATGGGAGCCATTGCAGAGAGATAGAAGGTGTAGGTAGGAGACAGCATTTTGGAGGAAATTATAATTTAAGTGGCAAGAAGAGAAACCAGAGAAGGAGCAATCATGAAACCGAGAGGAGAAGTCAGACAACAGTAAGCAAGAAAAGAGTAATACCAAGATGGCGGAGGTGGTTAACAGTAAATGTTCCAAGGAGGATTAGGGGGATGACCATTAGAAATCGCCTGAGAATAAACTGTATACTCTCTGGAGGCTCCCACCGATCAAAGGCAAAATCGAACACTTGTCTTGCCTTACAGTTTCACACGTCTACGTTGGATCTTCATGAAAACCCTTGTAGAGATCAGTGTCTTCAAGGATACCCACATTGTTGGTAAAATTAAAAGAAATTACTCTCTGATGAGACAGCAGCACTTCTAGGTGGCAGCCAGGTTTTCCCTGGTCACTCTCTGGCTAGCATACTGCTAAGTGTCCTAAATTAATAGGCTCAGATGATAGGTTCAGTCCAATAGAACTGGTCAATTTGTATAGCTCACTCAGTTTGAGAAAATAGAATAGACTATATTCTCTAAGATATCACTGTCATTTCCTAAAGAGGTACAGTATTACAAAAATATAAAGCAGCACAATAAATATATTTTTAAAAAACTTAGAGGATTGTATATAATTGTTGCAATGAGTTCAATCCTGGAGTTAAGAATTGAAGGTCATATTTGAAACATGCAGCAAGAGTCCATCAGATTACATAAAGTTCTCTCAACTTCAGAATCCTGAAAGCAGCATCCAGAGATTTTGGTATTTATTTTGGGATGTTGATATTAGGAATGAATCTCTTTAAAGTCATTAGTAAATAGAGCGACCTACTACTCTGGTTTACCCAGAACTGAGGGATTTCCTGTGACACAGGACTTTCAGTGCTAAAACCTGGAAAGTCCAAGGCAAATCAGCACAACTTGAGATCACGACTAAGAATTCACCTTAAAGGTTCTTCCCAAGCCCATATTTTGTGATCTGCACTGCAACATATTTGCTGAGACTTAATGAAATTTTTCCTTGACTTAAATGCATGAACTTATATTTTACCTAGTTTTATTCCCCCAAGAGATTTGTCTCATGGAATTAATATTCTTTGAGGAGACACAGGCATTTCTCACAGGAGAAGGAGACCTGAGTGATTGCATATGTATTTTACCCCCCTGGATGGGGCTGAGGAAGTATGAGCCAAGTAAGGAACAGCTGCCCATGAGGCCCTTAATGTAGAGCAGGGCTTTTTTCACTTGTTCTAATTGAATTACTTCTTTTTCTCTTTACTCTCTGGGCTGTTTTCCATGCAGATATGCTTGGAATGTAGAATTAAATAATTCATGATTTCCCAATTATTGGTTTAGGTATGGTTGCCATTTCTTGAGTTGATTATCCTTTCTGAAGGAGCTTTTGGCATCTCTTCCTTTGTAGAGCTTTACAGATAAGAAGTTTTCCCAGTGATGAGGCCATTAGAGGGGCAGCCAGCAGGGGCAGGAACAGCATAGGTGGCTGCTGCTAACCTTTGGGTCACCACAGTTTTACACACCCTGAGGGTTTTTAAGGTTTTGGTGCCCTAGGTTCCTTTGGCAGTCTGGTGAAGCCTAGATCTTTTCTCAGAGTAATATTTTTAATACATAAAGTAAAATAGGATTATAAAAGAAACCAGTTATATTGATACAGCTATCAAAATATTAAAATCAAATTTGTGATATAACAATGTATATGCTTCTTTATTAGAGCATTAAATAAGAATATGTAGTGCTGGTTCTAATTATTATCATAATTTAAATGCTGTCATTTTAAATAATCTTCAAAAGGTACTCCATAAATTCCTCCTGTGCCTGTAAACGTGTGCTGTTCCTCCCCGGGAGAAGTGAGGGTTTGCTCCCCTCCCTTTGAATCTGGGCTGACTTTAGTGACTTGCTTGACCTATAGGATGCAGTAGAAGTGACGTTCTGGGACGTCCAAGACTAGGTCACAGAACGCTTGCATAAGAAGCCATTTGCCTGGATGTCTTACTTGCTGTTGAGACGGTCCCCTTTGGAACAAAGCCCTCAGGCTATGGGGATCCCAAATCACATGGAGAGGCCACATTCTTCACCTGGTTGGTGGCCCCAGATGAGCTCTAGCTAGTAGCCAACATCACCTTCCAGCCATGCAGATGATCTATCGTGGACATCCAGGCCAGTTGAGCCCAGTAATGGGCTGACTTGCTGACAACTTGGAGGTTTTCTTCCCTTTATTTTAAAACACATTAAAAATCCTATATTTATTTTTAGATAAATATTATTATATTACTCAAGATTTCTTATGTGTATTAAATAATGCTCCTTTAGAAGGGGCTCTCCAAGGTTCAGTTAGTCGGGACTCCATGTGAGCCCTGGAGGAGGGGATGGCTTACATGATAGCCAAGAGAGTGAAAGGAGATTAAAACTCCTCCTCAAAGGGAGCATTGTCTCCTCTTTTCCAAAATTGATTTGTACTTATTCCATCACTGCCCTTTGCACAGTGTGCTTGATATTAAAGCAGAGCTGAGAAATCGTGCATATATTGAGCACCTATTTACTGAGCACGTGATTTGTTATGTGCCAGGCTCTTTGCCTCACGTTGGGCATGAAATGGTTAGCAAAACAGTTCCAATGCCTACCCGGAACGTACTGCCTAGTAAGGGAGACGGAAATGTAATCACACATAGAGTTATAAACCAATAGACTTAGCAACTGTGCTGTAGGAAACATTTAGAGTTATGACAGTGTATACCATGAGGGCCTGGACCAGAATGGAAGTGAATCAAATTACGTAAACCATATTGTGAAGCTAAAAACAACCGTTTAGATATTAACTATTATTAGTAATAAATTTACTAAGGATTTCTCAAATTGTTTCCTGTGAAGCTAGCTCTTTATAAGCATCACAGGGGAGAAAGATAACAAAGTCAAATGAGTTTGGGAAATTTTGGATTAAACAGATAAAATTCTTTAAATGTAGTCTTTTCAAAGCCTTTTATATGATAATATGGATTGTGTAATTTTCAGAGAAGGATATAGTATGTGCTCTTTCTCAAGGATCTTTAACCATGTAACCCTTTTATTCAGAAAACAGCTCATGATACCAGGGTTTTAGGGAAAGGCTCTGAGTACGAAGTATTCTCACACTTATTCTAACACTTGCAACCACTCCATGAGGTTGTATTAGGTAAGATTAGGTCTTCTGTGAATTAGGTTCTGTGAACAAAGACTTGAAAATTGAAGTTTATATCTCTCTCACAGAAAAGAAGTCTGTTCCATGGTGTCAGACTTGGACTCCATTTATCTTCTTGCCCCACCCTGTGTTGTTTTCATTCCCAAAGTCACTCTGCAGTCCATTATGGCTATTGGGGCTCCAGCCATTCAACCACATTCTAGGCAGCAGGAAGTAGAAAGGATTCTTCCTAGAAGTCACACGTGTCACCTCCTTTTCCATCTTATTGACCACAACTTTAGCCAAATGACCATATCTAACTAGAAAGGAGGCTGGGAAATGTAGTCTTTTGGCTAGGTGACCATGTATTTAGCTAAAAATTGGAGTTCTTGTTACTAAGGACAGAGAGAAAAACAATGCTGGGAGGTAACTAGTGGTCTCTGCCGCAGTTATCTCTCATGTTATTCTGAGCAAAATAGGTCTGAAAAAGGGTGCCCAAGAAAGAGCTCAGAGATCATAGAGACAGCACAGTTCAAATCTAAGCCTCTGGATTCCTTGAGTCTCATTCATTACCCTATCCCTGTTTAAACATGCGGGAGGATCAAAATGGAGCCTTTCAAAAGCTGTGATATAAAGGGTTGTGGTGATATAAACCTCTAACTCCATTATAAAGTATATTTTAAGAGAAAGGTGGGAGTATGTTTCTTAGAGGTATAGCCACATATTTGGAAATGAATAATAGCACTTGATTAACAAGAAACTGTGAGTGGGATGTGACTGCCTCTTGTTATGGATGTATTAAGACCAGGATGCTGTTTGTCAGGCTCTGTGCACTCCAGAGCCTGCTCTGTGTCTAATGGTTCGTCCTCCTTTTCTTCATTTGTAACATCAGTGATGCTTGGCAAACCCTGGATCCCGTCTGAAGCCATCTGTTTGCCTCTCTTTATTTATGTGATAACATCACCTGATGGCAATTTAGTGTCTGGATAAAAAACATTGCTCTTACCTAGACTGAGCTGGGTTTTTGTCTGGCTTAACGACAACAGGCTAGCCCCTCTGAATGCATTTCTCAGGCAGCAGTAGTGTGTGGACAGCTGGTGTCTATAAAGCCCACGCAGAGGGTTTGCACAAGGGTGGTGAGCTTGCTGTGCTGTGCCAGGACTGTCTGGGCTGTGCTCAGCAGTGCAAATGGCAGGCGTCACTCTGCTGTCGCCCAGCACATTGTTAGTACCAATGGGAACTTCTTGTCTTTGTGCTTGCAGTGGCCAGTAGAGCTCCAGGACATAGCAGATGCTCTTTGCATATTTGTTAAATGAGTGAGTGAGTAAATGCATGAATGAATGAATGGTGAATTGGATGGAATGTGATAAAGTCTCAGCTACTCTCTCCCATTCATGTTGATGGCACAATTGCTGGACCTGTGATGGATCAGCAAGAATGATGGTTGTTGTCATAGTGAGGCCTAATGCTTTCCGGTGGTTGCTCAGGAGACGTGGCTACAGGTCTGAATTAGAGTGTCGACACTGGCAAACCAGGACCCTTCCCTCTCTCCTCAGCCTATCGCAGGGCAGGAGGTAGTGTGAGGTAGCACTTTCTTCTTGAGAGGTCTAGAGGAATGGGTGTCTAGAGCAGTGTTTCCTCCTGCAGGTTCAGGTAATTTTAATTTCAATCCTCACCACAATGGCAGTTTTTCCTACTGAAACCCTGTGGAAGAGGGAAGTGGGCAAGATCCTGTGATGGCACAAATCTTATAAATAGGATTTCAGCTTAGCAGTGCTACCTCTGACAAGGAAATACAGACACATACCTCTGATGTAGAGAGCTTCCCGGATTGCTGACCCTCTTGCATCCTCCTGAGAGGCAACTGGAAAATTAGCCCCTAGAAATACCAATCTTTTTCTGAGATCCCAGAAGTCTGGTAATACGTGAGAACAGAGGCAATCCTGGAACCCCCAGGACTCACCCTCACTCCTCATGTGAAATATGCTGCTCTGACTTCTGTCCTCTACTCCTCTGACTTCACCCAGATTGCTTTTTTTGTACTACAAAAGGGATCAAGAGCTTGCTTCATAATTTGTGTTATCCTTAACCCTCATAATGAGCCCAGGGAGCTGAGGGAAGGGTGTCGTTGCCACTAAGTCATAGTCTATTGTCTCAGTCTCTCATTGGCTGCATAACGATTACCCGCACTTGAGGGTGTCCTGTCAGCATCATCACCACTTCTTGTCTGTTTGTCTTTATTTAGTTGAGTTGCTTTGATGAATGGCATATTGACATCTATCCACATGCATATACACAAGAACACAGGGAAGGTGGATCTGGTAGCTGTCGAAAGCAGTGGCTTCCAAAATGGGGTATGGCAGACAATACATTGAAGAGCAGATAGAAAATATTAGAACCTTTATTTTTATTTATTTTTTATCCTATCCTTTGAAAGTTTTCTCATTGTCTATGTTTATGTATATAATATTAATTACATTAGTATTGTGGTACGTGTATGTAATTTATCAATAAATTTATAAGTAAATGAATGAGAGTATATGATTGAAATTTTACTCATCTAGAGAAGGAATATTTGAATTTTAATATCATATTAGTGTTTACTAAGTATCGTAAGAGCCCCTTTGAAAGTACTTGCTAGTAAAATATGTGCTATATATGGTACATATATGTATGTGATTTTATGTTTTTAAAATTAAGTGACAAAATATAAAATTAGAAACTTGCCTTCAGGAATCTGTTTTATTTTGAAAATAGGCTAACCTTTATGGAAACCTGAAAAACCTAATTATCAAAAGCAGCAAGTTTGAGTTTTCCTAAGGCCTTGGTCTTGTGTATCGATGTTGTGTGATATTTCGGGGGCTTCCTAAGCTTTCCTTCGTTTGGACTCCAGCGTCCTTTGTGCTCTGGCCTCACTGCTGCGCTGCTCGTCTACCCACCGTGCTTGGGTGGAATTAGCCACCCCTTCCCAGTCATCTGCACTTGCTCTTCTCCTGCTTATAACTTCCCCACCTCTCCTGCCCTGTTCTCCTTTCCTTCCCCACCGTAACACTCTCTTCCAGTTCCTCTTTTTGTCCTTTCCCACTCAACGTAGCGTTGCCTCTTCCAGAAAGTGTCTCTGAAGCCCCTTTGATTTAATTCACCTTCCTCTGAGTTTCTACAACACCTTGGGCATATTTCTAACATATTTCCTTATTCTGTAATTATTTACTTTTGTGTCGCCTTGAGGACAGAGACCATACCTTATTTGACTTTTTTTTTTAATCTCCAGTGGGAAGCACAGGATTTGACCATGGCAGATACTCGATTAATGCTGGAGAGAGTTAATGAGAGTGAGATGCAGGTACTCCCAGTCAGTCCCTGTGAAAGTATTTCTAGAGATTTTGGAAGCTGAAGGGAGGTATGTCACTGTCACTCTGAGACTTTTGGCAAACAAGCAATGGCTGGAGGGTAGTGAGTCCCTAAGAACCTTAGCCCCTGACTAGGAGGTGCTGATCTTGTTGGGGAGCCCCAGTGGTCTGCCACAGAACCCCATCTGGGAATCACTCAACACCGGTATTTATTTAGGTTCCTTGAGCCAGAAACTTACTCTTTGTGAGTACTTCCCACAGGTAAGAAGATACTCTGTGCAAGAGAGAGCCGTTCCTTCCTTTCCTTAATGGTGTTCTCTCAACTCTAGTATTCCCAGTAGGTGCCTCTCATTTCCTTTCTTCCCTGGGGAGCCAGTGGCCTTTCATTCAAGCTGCTCCTCCACACAGCTTGCCTCCTCCCTCCTCCCTGCACCTTCCACCTGAGCAGTTAATGGGCCTCCTGTGGATCAGCACCTGAGGAACTGCTGGGCCTGGTGTGGCTTGCCAATCCGGAGTTTGAGCTCTCTCCGGATTTACTGCCTCCCCGCCTGCAGGCCTCCCACAGTGTAGCATCTAGGCAGTTGCCACACCTCCTGTGGTTTTAGCTAGCTAGCAGCTTGAGGATCTTCTGTTTGCTGTGAAATCGTTTCAGAGGTTACCTTTTCTTATTTGCATAGTGTGGATGCACCTGTTTCTGTTTGTTTTCTTTTTTGGTGAAACTGTAAAAGGAAGAGTATAAATGAGAACACCTTAGTGCCTGCTTAGAGCTATGACCTTGGCTACTGCAAAGGGGCCCACAGTTTGCTATTGGGAAACAGTTAGGGCCTAAGTCACCGTGCTGGGGAGGAAATGATTTGTAACCGAGGGAATCCAGAGGTGCGGGAAGTCTTGTAGGTCCTAGTCAATGTTCCTGGTGTCTTTTGAATAGTGTCGCATGAATCTGATCGAATTAAAGAGGCTTCTAACACTCTTAAATTATCTTATTCATCTGGAAGTGCCACTTGAGAGAAGAATTTAACCAGAGGAAGCTGGCCCTGTAGTTTAAGTGGAAAGGGAAGGAAATAGTTAAAGGATTTTAAACTGCTGAAGAGGGCTTTTACATTTTTCTGGGAAAGCAGCAGTTTGCATGGAAATCACAGCTTTTATACATTAAGTATGGTTATGAGTCTCTTCCCCAAAGCTGTGTGAGAAATGTGGACTTTTCTTCCCCCCAAGAAAAAAAGAGAACTAGGACCAGAGAGCCATGCAGCTTTGTGCCAAGCTTTTCAGGTGACAAGGAGGAGGAGGAGACCAGTTGGTACTCAGAAAATAGATTTTAGTGATAACATAGTTTTTGGCACACGATGCTCATTTCAAGCCTCACTTGGAGAAGACAACTTTAACCACAATTTTTATAAACTCTACTATTTTAGTATCTTCTCTTTTCCCATTCTAGTTCCACCATCTCCCATCATAGGCAGACACAAATCCCATTGCATTAATAAAGACCATGCTAGAAATTCAGTGCCAAGTGCTGACCTGGTCTTTTCAAGACCCCAGATTACTTGTATAGTAGTGGTCAGAGAGGCTGGTTAAAATCAGAAAGGCATAAAATATTATCAGCAAAAGATGATGTGAGAAACAGCAGCAGTATTCAAATTTAATTTTTGAGCCAAAAAATGGAATAAATTGTGTAAATATAAGGCTATAGAAAGATAGGACACATTGAGGATATTTAGATCCTTCACTTAATAATAGTCATGGTAATTATAGTATAGTGTTACTAGTAGTGCAACTGATAATAATATGTCTGCTAGTAAAATAAGGTAATGATATGAGTTCAGTTTTTTTATGTGCCAGGCGTTGTGTTAGTATTTATTTTATCTGGCTGAAGCTTCATAAAGATGATGTGACAATGACATGGCATTTTATACACAAGGAAACCAAGATTGAGAGAAGAAGTTCTTAAACTTTAGTATGCATAAGAATCAACTGAGATGGTTTTAAAATACCATCTGCATTTTGAACCAACTCTTCAATTGGTACTGAAGTAGGGTGTCCATGGACCACACTTCAAAACCATGGCTTAGAGTAACATTCCCCGGATATATAGGGATACCGGCTGGATACACAGCCAGTAAAGGCTGAGCCAGGATTTGAATCCAGATCTGTTTCATTCCTGCTGCCCTATCCATACTTTCCTTCATGTTGCTTTGTCCCCGAATGAAGGAACAATACTTTCCTTGCCTTGTACATCTAATTCTATGTGACTATTGGATATCTTTACAATTAGTGTTAAGCTTCTATAATTTTATTCTTTTTAAGAAAGTTTTAATAATACATGAAATCTTTCTTGTCCAAAATAATATAAAACTGTACAAAGCAAAATATCAAAGAACCCTTTAACCCTTTCTTTTTGCCCTCCCTTAGATGACTGCTATTCTCAATTGGAATTATACATTCTTTTTTAATGTGTGTGTTTATTTATATGATGTATAGCTTTTCAAAATATTAATTAATTGAGGACTTTACTATATCCTTCATAAGTATTTTACAGGAATTCACTTTGTAATCCTCATAACCACCTTATGGTGGCACTATTACTGTCCTTTATCTGCTGAGAAGGCTGAGACTTGGGTATCATAAAGCTCATTGATTGAGGGACAAAATTTGGACCCAATAATCTGACTCTAGAGGTCTTATATGCCATGCTAAGATGTCCCTCAGTTCAAAATGAAAATATGTTCTAAGAATTCATATACTTAGACTTTTAAAAAAGCTCATATATCTTGAAGATACTATCATATGAGTAGAGAGAAATCTCCTGTATCCAGTATTCCAAAGTAGGAATGTAATAAATTCATTGAACTACTATCTTCCTATTGAACACTTGACATGTTTTCCTCGGTTTTTCACCTTTACAAACAATACAACAGCAAAAATATTTATGCCTTATTGTACAAGTGGGAGAATTTCTCAGGCCAGTTGAATCCCAAAATGGAGCCTATAGCTTAACTACATCTGAAATCACCCAGGATGCTTCTTAAAAAATGCAAAAGATACCTTCAAGGAACACATAATCACCATATTGTAAACTCTTTAGATCCCAGAGAAACATAGCTTCCTAATTCATTCTTAGGGCTATAGAATTGAATCTAAAATTAGACAAAGATAGCACAAAGATAGAAAATTAGAGGCTAATCTAATTGACATTGATGAGAATTCTTAGAAAATCAAATGTACTTACACTTTAGAAGAATAATAGATTATGATTAGATAGGGTTTAATCCTTGGAATGCAAGGATGGTTCTACTTCAGGAAAAAATTTATGAACATAATTAATTAAGGCAAAATCAGAACTCTTTTTTCTCCCCAAGACTACCTTTTGATTCTCTTTTGTAATAATAAAGCACATCGTTCAATATATGAGGAGCCAGAGAATGGCTAAAATGAGTTTAACTCTCCCTCTGCCCTTATCAAATACAGTTCCAGTCTCCACCTACACTGCTCTGTCTCTCTCCCTGAGAATGGGCTCCTGAGTACCTAGACTGTCCAGGGCTGCAGAGCCTACAGGATCACAAGGGTGAATGATGGAAGTGTTGTGAAGTTTAGGGAGCTAAGTTTGAGTGAGCAGAGAAAAGCTATTCTAGGGCAGTGGGGCAGAGAGAAGGATGGAATAGGAAGGGCTGAGGAAGGCACAGATGAATTGAAAACAGAAATTATGGGTTTATAATGGTATCCAATCACAAGTCTCTCATCATATTTGGGACACTGAGGGGCAAATTTCTCCAAGTTATTTCATAAAAGCATCTAAAGCAAATAAATATAAAATCTAAGCAGATAATTCATACAAGATTTTTGAAGGCATTCCATGTTCTGCTTTTTTTTTTTGTGGTGTGAAAAAAAAGCAGTCTCTGTCTTGAATGGAGCATTGAGCTATTTTTATGCATTGCTGAGAGGCAAAAGCTAATAATCACAGTGTGTCAAACTTATCCACGTCCCACTTGAAGGAAAAACGTTTACATGGTGGCAGCAAGAGGATTCTGTGGATGCAACAAGAGGATTTTTCCCCAAAGTCTTCTCAGTCTATAAAAGAGAAAACATTTGATCAATTTTAATGCCTACTCAACAACAACAAATATTGTTAGGCTAAAAATAAAAGGAATTTTCCTTAACTTGATATAAAATATTTATAAGAAATCCAGAGGCAACGTCATAAATAACCATGAAAGATTAATTGCATTCTGTTGGAGTCAGGAACAAAGCATGAAGGCCTACCATCATTCTTGTTATTGGAGATGACAGACAATGCAATAGAACAAGAAAAAAATACAATAAGAGATATAACTGTCAGAAAGAAGGAAGAAAACATTTATCAGTAAACTTGCCTTGTTTTTTTACTAGTAAAATACAACAAAACTTAAGTGAAATACTATTAAACGAGACAGGTCAGTAAAACAGCTGGGAACAACACCAACAAACAATGAGCAATAGCATTCTTATACACTAACAATCACCAATTGTGACAAAAGATTCTACTTCTGATAGAAAAAAAGATAAAATACATAGATATAAATTTAACAAGGCATTCATCATCATACGAAAAGAAAACAAAACTTTCAAAACTTTGGCGAATTAATGGAACAATATACCAGTACAAGAAGACACAGTATTGCAAGGATTCTCCCCAATGTGAATCTATAAATTCAAGGAATCCCACTTAAAATTTCAGCTAGATTTAAAAAAAAAAGGAGACGAAGAACATGAGAAGCTGATTCTAAAATTTTTAGGAAAAAGCAAATAGATAATGATTGGCAAGAAGTTTTTTTTTTAGGAGGAGGTTAATTTGGGGAGGCTTGCTTTAGATAAATCTCAGCCATCAAAGTGGTATGGTTTTGTCCTAGGACTAGAAAAACAGAGAGATGGAAGTGAATGAAACAAAGAGTCCAAAAACAGAGCCATGGATATGTGAGAATTTACCTGGTGGTTAGAATGGCATTTCAATTCCAGTAAATAATGTTGGAAAAGTTGTCTACCCGTACGTTAAAAAATTCCTGTTGTATTATCAAGTCACACCATGCCAGACAAACGAAAAAACCCTACATTAAACATAAAGGAATTGAAAAGGAAATATGGGAGACTATATTTTTATATATTCTGTGAAAGTCCTTCCTGAACAGGACAGAAAATCTAGAAATCATCAAAGAAAAGATGGAAAGATTTGGGTTACGTAAAAATTAAAAACCTCTCAATCATCCAAGAAATGCTTAGCAAAGCTAAAACTCAAGCCATAAGGACAAAATATTTTGCATACATAGTACATGACAGTACGTTTTTATCTACAATATACAAAGAGCTCCTGTATTGTTTTTCTTCACTAAGAGAAAAATGCAATTCACAGAGGAATGAATAAAATGGCCAATAAACATGAAAGAATTCTCAACTTCACTACTAATCAGGAAAATGTTAATTTCAAAAGTTATCCATTTTGGCCACCAGCTTAGCGCAAATTAAAGAGATTATACGAATTAATAGTTATTGAGCACTTGCTGTTTGCAATACATGTGCTTTATACATTAACATTTTTAAACTCATAACAAGCCTATTAGATATGTACAATTACTGTCCACACTTGACAGATGAGAATTTAGTTGAAATTGTTGCATGTTTTTAACATTATACGTTTACAGTTGTTTAGACTTCTCTGTAAGTTTTATTTATTTTTTGCATTCCACCTTTTTTGCGTCCCACATCTACCTCTTCTCTAGGTTTACATTTGGTTTACTGACGTACGTCTTCTCGTAATTCATTCACAAAGCAACTGAAGAACTTTGATGATTTCATCTATTTCTTTCTAGAACCCAGGACCAAAATCCATTTGATTTTTACTTTTTGTAGGTAATTTGTTTTAATCTTTGGAAAACTTTAAGGATTTTCTCTTACTCATTGAACCCTTTTACTTTCAGAATATATCTTTCTTCAACTCTGATAAATTATTTCTTTGATGACTTTCTCCCTGATATTTTGTGTTTTCTTCTTTTGAAACTCCAAAGTAAAGGGATATTAGGACCTTAGGGTATATTACTGTGATTTATAAACTTTTTTTCATATTTTCGTATCCTTTTACTCTTTTCTTTTCTGGAAGAATCTATGAGCTTGATTTTCCAGTTCAATCTTCTAGCACTATCCATTTTGCTATTTACTCAAACTGTTGTTTAAAGGTTTTTGTTGATGATAATTGAAAAAAATGCATCAAATTGTTTTCTTTCTATGAACATAGTTTCTGAAATATCTCTGGAAATTGTAAGTCTGGCAAGAACAGGAAGAGAATTCAGGAAAAGAATCTCTCGATCTCTCTCTCTTTGTCACACATACACACGACTATTATTTTTCCTATGTCAGATAAAAAGTATAACCAATCTCTATTTTTAATTTTAATTACAGGTAAAAAAAATTAAAATAATTAATGCATTCACACTGTTCAAAAGTCAAAAGACACAACAAAATACTCATTGGAAATTCTCCTTTCACCCCTATCTTCCAGCCACCTCATTTCATTTCTTGGAAACAATAACGTTACTAGTTCCTTGCATATCCTTCCACAGGTATTCTATGCTGCATATACAATTTTCTTTTTCAATTACACATATATGGTTATATTTTTCCTTAACCTCTTTCTTTATGAAAATGATAACATGTTGCAAACTGTGTTGCACTTTGTGTTAAAAGATATAGTCCTCCCCCAGTATCCATGAGGGATTGGTTCCAGGACTCCCGCCAATGCCAAAATCCAAGGATGCTCAAGTCCCTGAGTAGGCCCTCTGTATTCACCGGTTCCACATATGCAAATATGGAGGGCCAACTGTAATTTGAAGATTGTTCCATAATTGTACATTAAGTACTCCTTTTTGGGGGGGGGGGTGAGGAAGATTGTCCCTGAGCCAACATCTGTTGCCAATCTTCCTCTTTTTGCTTGAGGAAGACTGTTGCTGAGCTAACATCTGTGCCAGTCTTCCTCCACTTTGTATGTGGGACGCTGCCCCAGCATGGCTTGATGAGTGATGTGTGGGTCTGTGCTCAGGATCTGAACCTGCGAAACCCAGGCCACCTTGGTGGAGTGCACGAACCCAATGACTACACCACCGGGCCGGCCTCACTTCTTTATTTTTAAGAGCTTTATTGAGGCATAATTCACATTCCATACAATTCATCCATTTAAAGTGTACAATTCAATGGCTTTTAATATAGTCATAGAGTTGTACAATCGTCACTGCAATCAATTTTAGAAGATTTTCATTACCGACCCCAAAGAAATCCACACTTCTTAGCCATAACTCTCTAATCCCTCCATCTCTTCCAGCCCCAAGCAGGCACTAATTTACTTTCTGTTTTTATAGGTTTGCCTATTCTAAAATTTCATATAAATGAAATCATACAATGGCTTCTTTCACTTGCAGAATGTTTTCAAGGTTCATCCATGTTGTAGTAAGTAACCAATCTCTATTTGAGAATGGAGAGATGGCTAAAAAGTCTCCCTATGTAAACCTTGTGTTTGATTTGATGTATGGATGTGTAGACACGTGTGCATTAAGGACATTAACTACTCCGTGTGTTTGTACAGCAGTCACTCATCCTTATGTATTAGTTCTCATCAATTACTTTTTAAAGAATTGCCTTCAGATATTGTTAAAGTAATCCAGTTTCTTAGGGAAACACTAAGACAAATGCCAAGGTATATAGATTTATTTGACACCTAAGTTTTGCAATAGAGATCATCCCCAATTAGTTATTGGCAGGTCGAATCTAATGTTTATATGATTTAGAGGAGAGCTGAAGTTGTCTCCCAAGTTCACCATCTTTTCAGGGTATTTCAGCGTTTACATTTTCTACAATACTTGGTTTCCCCTTGAAAGGAGATGAGTGCACGTCGATTGCACGGGCCCCTCTCTTCCTCTCTCCTGTTCTAATAGAGAAAGTGTTCTACCTTCTCTCAAAGGTCAGGCTCGCCTGGTATTCTCTGCATCCTATGTGGATGTTGCTTTTCAGATACCTCACTTGTCTCCTTTCTCTCCCCGTCTGCAGCCGTTCCCTCCTACAGGACACTTCCTTGCAGCATACACATACCTTTTTGTATGCCCATATGATTAAAAAAATTCCCTTGGGCCCTCATCGACTTCTACATACTGATTCTTCTCTCCTCATCATGTCTTTGCTCCCTGAGTGATTTCTGAGAACATAAATTTGATGGTCTTCAACCCACAGGCAGTATATGAAGTCAGGAAAATGTTTTTCTTTTTCCAAGTATCAGACCTATATGTCCAGCTGTCAACTTGAAATCTCCACTGGGATGACTTACAGGCATCTCAAACTGACACAACCCAGAGAGCATCCTGTTCCTGTCCTCTCCCCGACAAGTCTGCCATTTCCAACTGCTGACTTGCTCCTCCTCCAGCTTTTCCTATTCCAGGACGTGGCATCATCTCCTGTTACTGATTGCTCAGAGTTGTTCTTGACTTTTTAACCAATCTTGTATATCCTGTTCCTAAGCATTTCTCAAGTCTGTATACCTTTCTTCATCTCTCCTCTCACCACCCTAATCGATGCATTGTCACCTCCTGGGTGAACCATAGATTGCATCCAACTTTTTCTCCTTCTAGTCTTGCCTTCATCTACTCTATTCACCCCACTGCAGCCAGAGTGATCTGTTAAAAAAAAAATGAATTAGTTATGTAATTCCCTGCTTAAAACCCTTTACTGGCTTAATGTCGTTCTTTGGATAAAGTCTCCAGTTTTGTGCGTGGCCTCGAGAGTCCTGCCTGATCTGCTCTCTCGCCTGCCTTTCCAGCCCCACCTCTCCCCATCTCCTCCAAATTCTGCAGTCCAGGCACCCGTGCTGCTTTTCAGTGCCCTAAATGTGTGGCACTCTTTTCCACTCCCTGTTTTCCTGATATACTACTGTCTCTAGAGCGTCTATCTCCAGAACATTGTGCATTTTCCTTCTTACCACTTAGCATGGTTTGTGCCTATGTAATTTTTTGTGTGATTATGATTAAAGGTCTATTTTCTCCACAAAATTTTAAGTTTCTTGAGAGCAAGGACTGTGTCTCTTTGGCTCATAAACAGTACAGTGACAGTTATAGAGTGAACAGTCAAAAATATATGTTGGATACATGACAGGTGATAGCTAATCCTTTTATGTCTGTTATGTGCCAAGCTCTCTAACAATTTTATATGTGGTATCTTACCTAATCCTTATTATCACCCCCATGAAATATTAGTTCTCTTATTTTTTACTTGAGGAACAGAAATTCAGAGAAGCTAAGTAATTTTCTCAAGGAATGGTTTATTTGGGATTCAAACTTAGTTCTGTCTGGATTCTAATCTGGTGAGCATCCCATTGCGCCAGGTTTCTTCTTGGGCAAACAGTAATAGGTAAATCAGCCAGTGCATTTGTCCTACACTAATTCTTTATCAGTCAGGTATCAGTCAAAGGAGCCTGGAGAGTATGGGGACACAGTTAAGAAATGACTGGAACTATAGAACTATTTAGACTCTGATTATATGTGGACTGTAGGTAGGTGGGGGCATCAGTGGGATTCTGGCCATTAAGGGGTTATAAACAAATGAAGGCACTGGATTCTCTCGGATGGATGGGCACTGGAATGAAGAGAGAAACAGATACAGTCTTCCTCACTTTGAAGTATTGCTGGGCCTTGCCATGATTGTTTTGGTTGGTGTCAGAAGCAAATACTAAAAAGGATTCAGATCTATTTCTTCCTTCCACCAAATCTCACCCGATCAATCTCGTAAAAATATTTACTTCCTTATGTGGAGTGGGAGCCTTTTTAAATTTATATTTGTTTCTTTGCCATATATCAGTGTCTGACAAGGTATTTACTAAGTGAACGAATGGATGAATGAATATATTTATTGGTCACTGATAATGCTTTTCCTTATATATCATTCTTTTCTTGGGGACATCTAGATCCCTGGATGGAAAAGAGGGATTAACTCCAAGGATGGGGATTTCAGTATCTTTGCCAGGTAGCATGGAGACATTTTAGAGTATTGGGACTTTGGGCAGAGGTTATGAAAAATGGATATTATTGTTGAAATACTTAGAATTGTGAATAAAAGTTCTAGGAACTTCACAGTCTCTGGGACAGTATTTGAATTCAAGAGGAAAGGAACTTATTTTGGAAATCCCAACAAGAACTCTTTGCATTGAATAAAGGTAATTTATTAGAATTTACAAAAAAATTCTTAAAGGTTTTGGGAATTTCTAACCAAGATCATCATGGAAAATATGGAAAGGCTGGGAACAATAAAAACCTCTACAGAAGTAATTTTTGTATTTATATAGAATATAAGCACTTTATGAATTTAGGAGCATAAAATACAGGCTAGTTAGCTCAGAATTATAAATTTTGATACAACATATTAAAATGTAGAATAGAGGTTTACTCGATATTTATTCTTCAGATACTATATTCTAAGCTCTCTCTTAAGCATCAATTATGCATTTGTGAAATAATGTATAAAATTTTTAAAACAAATAGAATACAAGCATCTTATCTTTAAGGAATTTAACAGTTTTTTTTTTTTCCAGTTAGAAGAAACAATTGAAAGCTTGAGCAAAAAATGAATGCATACTCTTCATTTTGAGGTCTTCTGGGGATTGCAAGGTCTAGGGTTTTTTGAGACTCGAGCCATCTGAGCAAGCAGATCCCCATGGACCTGTTTCAAATGGCAACACCAACGAACGTGAGAGTGCAGATATCTCTCTGAGATCCTCTTTTCATTTCCTGGGGGTTTATACCCAGAAGTGGGATTGCTGGATCATATTTAGTTCTATTTTTAATCTTTTGAGGAACTTTCATACTGATGTCCAGAGTGGCTGCACGAATTTACATTCCCACCAACAGTGCACAAGGGTTTCTTTCTCTCCAACTCCTTGCCAACACTTATCTTTTGTTTTTTTGATAACAGACATCCCAACAGGTGTGAGGTGATATCTCTTTGTGATTCGGATTTGCATTTCCCTGATGATTAGTGATCCTGAGCACCTTTTCATGTGGCTGTTGGCCATTTGTGTGTCTTCTTTGAGGAAATATCTATTCAATTCCTCTGCTCATCTTTTAACTTTAGTGGTTGCCGGGGACTGGGAGGAGGGGGAAATGGGGAGGTATTAGTCAAGGGTACAAAGTTTCAGTTGCACAAGATGAATACATTCTAGAGACCTGCTGTACAGCAGAGTGCCTATAATAAACAATGCTGTATTATATAGTACTTAAAAATGTGCTAGGAGGGTAGATCTTACGTTAAGTGTTCTTATCACAAAATAATAATAACAAATAAATAAAAAGGATGGGAGGAAACCTTTTGAGAGGATGGATAGGTTTATGGCATGGATTATGGTGATAGTTGTATGGGTGTATACTTATCTCCAACCTCATTAAGTTGTATACATAAAATTTGTGGAGCTTTTGTGTGTCAATTATACATCAATAATTTTTATATTAAAATTCTTCCCCAGGAAAGGCAACACTAAGTTGGCCACTCTGAATTCTTTGAGGTTTCATGGGGAGAACGGCAGCATAAGGGCATCTCAAGATTAAAAACAAAACAAAACAAAACAAAGCAAGCCTGGAATGAGAGAAGGCACAGATTCTTTTGTGTTTTTGTGAACACAGCAGCACCTTCTGGTATTTTACTTTCAGAACTGGGGATTCAGAGGATTGATCTGATACAGTTGGTAATTTTACTTAAAGACCTCCCTATTAAGTAGAACCAAATATTTTTGAAGAACAGATGGTACAGGCTAGAGGAAGAGATAAACACTGTATGTTAAACATTTTATTGATCAATCAAAATATCATAATTTAAAATGTTGATTCTACCACGGGAATTTCGCATGTCTGTATGTGATTGAGAAAGACACAAAGAGAGTGTCTGTGGGGAGTGGATGAGGAGGTATTACTCAGAGTTTAAATTGGACCCTTCCCATGAGGTGAGAACGAGGAGGCCTCCACCGCACCAGGCAGGTGGATGGGTGTTCTTCATGGTCAAGGAAGCCGGCTTTCAGTCTTGGATCTTGTGCCTCTGGGCACTTTGAAAACTGCCTCTTCTGCCTGTTTTTAAGACCAGTTTGAAAAAAGTGATAGGCAGAGTAGAATAAAGAAACCACCTGTGTGGATTTGATAAAAACAAACAAAAGGCAGGCAACAAAGTTAGCAGCAATTTGAGAAGAATTTAGTTATAGAAAGAATACATCCTTATCTTCTAGCACTTCTTTATTCTGCACTTTCTACAAGAGAATGAATTCTTGGTAAACAAATACAATCATCTCTCTAAATTAGTCTCCTGGGCACTAATTTTCAATCATGTTAACCTTTCATTTCTGCGAACTATTTATGTATGAGAACTTCCATTCTATTTTAGGAGTACTTTATTTTGGATGTACCAGCCGTCCTCATAAAATGTGGTAGAATATTTGGATAAATCATTAGATTCACCAAAAGTTAAACAAGATTACAGAGAAAACGCCGCCATTTGTAAATATATATATTTAAATTAGTCACTTTAGAGTTAAAAATATTCTTCTCTGTTTAAAAAGAAAGATTGAATCATTTTAAAGTGATTCAGATGGCATTGAAACTTACTTTTCCACGGGTTCACATATTTATGGGAAAGTATTGGGGCCAAGACTGAATGTAGAAACAAACTCGTTAATTATGGAAGGTACAAGAAAATAACAAGCCTACAAATAGTCCTTGTATGTCCTGCTCTGCCTTTGCATGCCATCACCCTCCCTCAGAAGTCTGAGCTATGTCCAAAGTTGGTGTCCACTGTGTTCCCGACAATAGCAGGGTTGTAGTGGAAACTGTCTTCACCACCTAAGTTATGGGGCCTGATACAGTGAGTACCATACAAGCAGTGGGTCTGCCTGCTCTAAATTATGCCTGTTCATGTGACCCCATCATTATTCCCAGGATCTGTGCCCTTCGCCCTTGATCTCATTTCTGCAGGATTTAGACAAGTGTCAGGCCCTTGGAATGCTACACAATAGTGACCTTGATTCCCTGGCTTTGCTGGAAAAAAAATTGAGTTTAAATCAAGTGTTGAAAGTATATGGAATGCTTTGTAACTATGGTAGTCAGATTATTCCTAATACAAAAGAAGCCCTAGCCCTCTGTCAGAGACATCTGCCTTTTGATTCGGCTCAGGCTTTCTGGTCTTAAGGGTAACTAATGCATTTATAGAAGGCTAAAGCCTCTTTGTTGTTGTTATTTTTGTTGTTGCATTTGATACATGGACGAATTCAGGTGATTCCTCATTAGTGTGAACTTTCCAGATATTATTTCTAAAGATTTATCCTTCTAATTGTCAAAATACAACCCTTTCAGGAAAAAACAAAACGAAACACGGCTTAGCAAAAGATCCCAGAATAAAGATGGTAGGATGTTTAGTGCTTGACGGATGAACAAGTGGAAAGAGGGTGTAATTTGGAACCAAGAGGCACCACCCCGTGGCTGGTCCTGAGCTCCTTTGGGGGGAAAAGCAGTCTTTAATTACATCTGGTACTCATTAATTCGTTTTGGAGTCTCTTTCCAGATTTGTTCCCCCATCAGCCTCCCATCGAGCAACTGAAATTCCAGATGGTTCCCTCCATATGCCAGTGCTCATTCTCTCAAGTAGGATAGATTGGTCACTGACAGAGTAGGATGGAATAGCCTTGGCCAAGTCAAGGCAAGTTGAAAAGCATTGGGCCACAGTTAAGTTAGAGGTGATCCGTCATTTGTGTTTTTAAGTGGGTTATATATATAACTGACTCTGAGTGATTTTTTTGAAATATCTTGAGTAATTTCATGGAAAGGATGCTACTTCTAGAGAATGTGGCATATTGATCCTAACTTTCTACACCTGGAACAGAGAAAAATCCTCTACAAGTTGTTCCTATAGCTGATGGCTGGTCAATTTGGTCCTGCATCCAGTCTCCTCTGGACCACCTTAGAAGAGTTCTTTTGCCTGTGTCACTTGCAATGACAGTTGTAATCTCTGTTATTGTGATACAAGGAGAGTTCCTTTATAAAAATCTTTATAGGGCATATGTTTATTTCATCTTGGTATAATAGGCACATTGATAGATTTTCCATTTTGAGGTAGATGGGATTAAAGATGGGGTCAAGCTCCATATAATGAAAAAGTATATTGTCATTTCAAGTATATCACTTTGTGTTTATTTGTTTATCTGTCTTCATCCGATAATGAGAAACATGTCTTACTTATCTTTGAGTTCCTACTACCCAACATTATGTGGCACATCATGGGGAAGGAAAGGAGGAAAGAAGAAAAGGTGAATAGATGGATTCAAGAAATTTCAAAGTGAAAGGTGGCGCTGAAAGAAATAAGAGCAATGTTTCTGCTTTTTTCTTCATCCTATACTTTTCTGTTGATAGCTATTGGATTTTATATGTGGGGTGTGTGTGTGTGTGTGTGTGTGCACTCATTCTTTAATGTTATTTTTGAGCACCTACTATATGCTAGCTATTGTTCTAGGCGATGAGAAAATAAAAATGAGAGTGGCAGCTGTGGTCTCTATTCTCATGGAGCTTATAATAGGCTATCTTTGATTTGTGGGAAATTCGTTGGTATATTTGGAGGGGGCAGGGTAATTAAAAGAAAAAATTTCTTCTAAGAGGGTATGTGATAAAGACTAAAGGGAAAATTTGAAATTCCATGTAATTGTCATATTTTAACTGAGAAGTATGTTTAAAAGAGGCCTATTATCGTGCTTTTGTGTGTGTTTGAATCCTCCGTGGATGAGAGAAAGTGCTGGCTGAAGCAATTTAATTGTTTGGTACAATCAGGCTCAATAGCCAAATGCTGGTAGAACGGCCGTAGGTTGGAGCAGATAAAGGCCATTTGTATAGAACTTTTGTTTTAAGTGTACTTGCTTGAAATAATTTCTGTCTTGCTTTTGAAGTCATACTAAAGTCATGAATCCGTAAAATGTATGTTAAATCTAGAACATTCTCTAGATATTTCACTATTTTGTTTGAATGTTTTAAAAGTACCAGAGATGAAATTGAAATACATATTTATTTTTGTTTGTTTAGCCTGATTATTCATTTTGCGTCAGTCACTAGTAAACTCCTAAATTTAAGGTGTCCAAGGAACTAAACTCAACAGATCTGGGGAGCATTTATTTAACATCCTTGTCTTTGATATCGCAGGAAGCACTAGGGATTTTTAAAAATGGATGGTCTCTTCTCCTATGAGAGTAACAGTGAAAGAGAAAGACATAGTTACACTGAGGACCAGCCCAGTGACCGTTGCCTCCTTACATATAATAATTTTGTACATAATTACAATAATGTGTTTTAGGGTTCTGTTATAAGAATGTACCAGGTATCATTGGAGAGGGAAAGAGAAACAGATGTCCACGGGGGAAGTGGTGGATCCAGCAGGGGAACTGGGAAGGGCTTACTAGCAGAACTAAAACTTAGAGTTGATGTTGATGGATGAGTGGGTGATGTTGATGCTGTTGCTGTTGTACCATGACCATATCTTGAGAACCACTCTTCTACTGTCCAACTGAGAGATGAGGGAAAGGAGAGAGCTCATGTAGAATTTACCGAGCAGGCCTATGGGTGGCACACTTCAATTCTGCCTACATTTTATTGACTACGACTCAGTCGCATTACTTCATCTAAGGTAGATGAAAGGTAGTATAAGTGTGAAGCCAGGAGGAAAAGGGAAACATTTGGTTTACAACTCTGTAGTTTCTGCCACAGGAAGATGTGACAGTCTTATAGCTAGGGAAGTAGGCAGAGACTAGAAAAGACAACTTGTGAGAAGTTAATTTGGGGGGCAATTCCTTAAGAACAGCAAAGGGCATCATTTCTTGGAAGGAGACATGAGATTATGTTAATGAAATTTCTTAAAAATGTTTACATGTGTCAGTGATTATGGTACTTGAAATGTAAGCAGAAACATTTATTTGGTACCTTTACTTATTGTTGAATTACTACTAAGCCTCAGAAAGTAACACTTAGTACTTGGGCAGATAAAATGTTTACTGTTTTAAATGAGAATTTTTGTTCAAGTATGGCTCTATTGTTACTTGCAGACAAAATCTATGAGTCTTTCTTCTAAAGTTGTATGGAAACTGCTTTTATGAAAGAGGAGATGAAGAATAATGGTTTTAAGTTGTCTGATGAACTCTACAAGCATGCCAAGCTAATGGACAACAGTACAAATAATGACAATATCCAGCATTTATTGAGATACTTTGCTTTACATCATGGGAATTGGGAAGTTGAGAATGGCTTACTAATACTGTATAAGCACTTTAGATCTATTAACTTATTTAACACTCACAAAACCTCTGTGAATGAAGCAGGTATTTTCATTATTATTTGCATTTCACAGAATAGATAACTGAGGCACAGAGAGGTAAAGTTGTTGGTCTACACAGCTGGTAAGGAGCAGAGCTGGGATTCACATCCCAATAGTCTAACTTCAGAGACCAAGGTCATATCTGTGGTTCTCTACCTCTCTGAAGCCAGAGCCAAAGTGAAGGGACAAGGACAAAGGGTGGGGAGCTCACTTGCATGTTTTCACTAAAGTAAATTTGGGGCTGCTGTTTGGGGCATAAACAGTGCCTTTTGGCCATAACATTGGTATGTGAAGGAATGGCAGAATTTATTAATCATGCTTTCCTTTTCGTCCCTGCCTCTTTATTAAGGCCCAGCCTTTGGCAAACTACTACTGCACCTGTCCTGGCATGGGTAGCAACGTAAGCAGCTCCTGAATTGCCTGGAGAACCCCAGAGTAAATCATTGGAGGAGAGAAGGTGATTCTTGTTTTGGTTACATGTCTGAGCAATTTCTTTTTCTTCTGCAGACAGGACTGTCCTTGTGGATACAGATCTTCCATTCCTCAAAGGCCTCTATGTGATGGGGACTTTAGAATTCCCTGTGGACAGAAGCAACATTCTGAGTGTGGCGTGCATGGTCATTGCAGGCGGCGAGCTGAAAGTTGGTGAGTAAAGGGCATAAAGATTAGGAGCATGATGAGAATCAAACTGTGAGAAAGGCCTTGGGAAATGATGGTATCATCCAGCAGGTTGCTTACTGGAGTTTGGGGAGGGCTAAGGCAGGGAGTGAGTTTACTAGTAAAGCTTGTCCTCGGCAAGCTTTAGATGCAGACAGAGGTAGCTTTTGTTGGTCATTCTCTATATCCACCCACGGTCATCAAGCTGTCTTTCTGGCTGCAGGGTCCTCATGCTGTTCCTCATTTCAGGGCTCTTTTTGCCTCCTCTAAGCTACGGATCAATTCTCCCTCTAGTTCTTTGATGAGAATTTACCTGTGTCTCCCTCTTTCAGAAGATCTCATAGGATGGATTTGTGAGCCTTTCATCAACTAAACCACAACATAATTTCAATTGCTATCTTACTGCAGATGGTTGGGGAACACACTCCTGAAAGCAGAGTTTAAGTGTTAATGCTTTACTGGGGCAGATGATCACAGGGCAGCTAGAGTGCAGGGAGAAGAAGAGTGAAGGAGAAACTCATTAACTCCTGTGTCTTTCTTTGTTATGTTTCGTGCCTCCCTGGGCAGCTGGTGGAGGGGCCAGAGACTCAAGGCGTGCCTTGAGATGGGGCTTCTCCAGCTGGGAAGTGAGGCGTGTTGCTGAGGCTGAGGGGCAGGCAGCAGGGAGTGGATCTGGAGTCGTGTGTTAACGAGTCTGGTACATTGTCTTACTTAAACAGAAGACATGAGTTGTTACAGGTGGACTGTGTACTTGGAACTGCTGTAGGCAATAAGTGTACAATGATGAAAAGAAACATATCTCCTGCCCCCAAACGAACTACTTTTGGACTTAGTAAGGCTTTCCATTTTGACCCCAAAAAGGAGATTAAAAGAGAATTCCCAGGAGCAATAATACCTTATCCCAAAGAAATAAATCTCTGATGGTGAGGAAATATTTACATATTATTGTTCAGTAGCATTCAAAGTTTAGAATCTCTGCTGGGAGAGAATTCTAGGCCTAAATACCTGTCCAAAGCTTAAATCACTGTGAGAAAATTCCTGAAAAATTATGGTCAAGGCTTTTCTCGAGTACTTCTAGTGACAGAAAAACTTGAGACAACCTGTTCCTGCTTTAAAAAATCTCATTAGAATTCTTTTCCTTCTGTTAAGTCAAAGTCTCTCTTCCTCCAGTTTCTGTGGGTTGAGGTTCTTCCGTTTGATCCACAGAGGACGAGGGTCAACCTGCTTCCCTGTAACAGCCCCTCATTCACAGTTTCCTGAACCTTCTCTTTTTTAGGTTATGCAGTTCCTATTATTTTAACCACAGTTAAATCATAGCTATTTTCATCATAGTTATTGTTATGTTTATATAGTTATATTATAGCTATATCATTTTAATCATAGTTATTGATGTTTTAAAATAATTTTCATTTTTCAGTCTATTCTAAAAAATCTGGAAAATAAAGAAAAACAAATAGAAACTTGCACAGGAAAAATGAAGTAGTCACTCATATTCCCAAATGTAAAGCTAACCACAGTTAATATTTTGTATTTTGTCTTAAAATCATTTTTTTACTACACTTACACGCATATACACACTCACTTTAAATGTAGGATGTACAGTTTGATAATCTTTTGGGCCCTATATTAACAGTGTGAGAATTTCCTCAACTCATTATATTTCAAAGAAACAATTTTAATTGCTTTAGTATCCCATAATATATATGAGTACATATGTGTGTATGTATATGTGTGCCTGCATATATAATAATTTATTTAACCATTTTTCTATTGTTGAACATCTAGATTATTTCAGATTTTGTCCTTGTGACTTACTCTGCAACAGACCTATCAGCACTTCAATTATTATTCGTATCCCTGATTGTTTCCTTAGGATAGACTTTTATAAGGGGAATTGATGGGCGTAAGGATAAACGCATGTTTTGAGGTCATTGATACATATTGTCAAATTGCTTCCCAGAAAGGTTTTTACAAATTTACATTCCCTCTACATTTCTAAGAGTTATGAGATCCCCTCACTTTTCCTAGCCTTGCCTCTCAACGCATCTCTGTTTTGTTTCATGCCTCTGAAAGTTTGAAGCCAGGGGGAAAGAACTGTTCCCGGGTGGGCCCTGACTTACTCTGAGCAGAGTGAAATGGGTATAGCAGTCACCAGCATGGGCTCCATGTCAGGTGCCTGGGATCAGATCCAGCTTGGTCACCTACTTGCTGTTTGACTGTAAACAAGTCAGCCTCTGGACACCTCCATTTCTTCATCTGTAAGGTGTATGGCAACAATAGAACCTTCTTCAGAGGGATGTTGAAACCAATAAATGTAACAGCTCCTACTGCATGCTGGGCAAATAGTAGGTGTTTAATAAATGTTAGTTTATCTGCCGGGGTGCCTGGAGGAAATAAATGTCATACTGAATTGGACAATTGGAGGAGATTTTAATGAAGGAACCATTTACAACAGTCCAAATGGCATGGGGCATACCCGAGGGCTAGTAACAGCAGAGCGTGCGTACAACCCCTCGCCCCCAAGGAGCAAGATAAGGAAGTCCTTACTGGAATCAGAGATGAAGGGATTGTGATGTGTGGAGATGGTTGCCAGACAGTGGCATGACCTCTTGTATGGCTGGGACTCACCCAGTACCTGGAGGGACCTGTGGGAATAAATATCCTGTTCTTACTCTCCTCTGTTGTCTCCTGCTCATGATGCCATTTGGCCAAACCCAACTGGAACTCTGAGTAAAGGAGAACTCATTGATGTAGTGCATGAAGGTCAGCAGCATCCTGGGGCACTGAGCAGGGTAGGGAAGGACAGAGCTTGCAAGTGGAGGTGTCAGTGGAAGCTCTCCAGCACAGTCAGCTTCCAGCTGTCATAACAGATACAATTCTTCTATTAATACAGCCAAAGATTGAACTAACTTCTTTGTCCAGCCATGTCATGCTGTTGGTCCTGCCAACTATATTGTCAACTCTAATTCTTACTCTTTTTATATGTGCTGCCTCAAACACATATCTCTACATTGTACACTTATATAGAGATTATTTTGTTTTCTCTTGAGTTTTAGGGGGATCTAAGTGAAATACTTTTTTACTTATCTCTTCATTTTATTATTTCAATTCATCTTTACACACTGGAGAAATCCTTTTGGATTCTGATTTTTTTCTCCAAGATTAATATCATTTGTCTATTTGTTTAATATTCTGTAAAATCCTCAACCAGTAAACTGATAGAAATATTAAATAAAACTGAGCCTTGCTCTTGTTACTAGAAAACTTATTTCAGGTTGACATCTGCTATTGCTAGGATTGGTCTTTTTTCATAAGCTGTTTTTAGGTTTCTGAGGTTATTGCTAAACTTGTCGCCTGAAAATCTGTACCTCCGAAGGGAAGTGACGCTATGCCACTTTCCAGTTTTGATCTATACATTTTAAATCTTATTTTTAGATTTGTCCATTCTCAACTATATTTTTACCTATTACCAAACAATGGTATATTCTTTTTCTTCCCACTTTGTCTGTGTGTTCCAGGCTTAAAGGTTGATTACTGGAACCCATCTGCCCAATTCTATGTGTATTATGCCTGAAGGAAGACTTTCAACCCATCTGTCAAATTCTACCACACCCTAAAGAAATCCCAACATGAAATAGATAATAAGACTACTTAGTAATCAAACTTAATGGATGTGGACATTGGCACAGAGCACTGCCAGAGTATGTCTGCTATCTGATGCCATTTGATCCAAGTCCCAACGTTGTGGAATTACATTTCTTGGTGGTCCTGCTTTTAAGGCAACTGGTGCTGGCAAAAGGTATCAATTGACTTTCAGTAGAGTAGAATCATAATGCTAGAATTAGAAGGAAAGTTTAAGATCAAAGCTTTGCTTAGAGGCCTACAGCTGCATCACAAATGCCAAACTCAATTTCGTTCTTTGTTCAATGGTTGTCTCATCAGTCTGATAAAACATTTAAGATAAGCTTACAGTATTTCACTTGTGTGTCCATTCGTCATATATTTGCTAATGCCTACATGTGCCAAGCACCATGAGAGAAGCTGGATGTATGGAAACAGAAGTCAGGAACCTAGCTTTCAAGAGAAGTCTCACTCAAATAGTGGAGACAAATAAGTTAAAAAATAACGGAAGAGTCACCTCTTCCAACCTAGAGGGGTTTAAAGATAAAGGAAGAGATCTGAAAAGGAACATATTAGTGGACAAGCATTATGCCTTCTGGAAGTTGTAGGAAATGGGGATGTCCGCACTGCAGGATTTGTATGGAATGGCAGTGGCAGATGAAGCTTCTTGGCCTTATACATTAAGCTAAGGAGTTTGCATTTTGTTATGAAGGCAGTGGGTGGTCACTGGATAGTTTTAAGTGGGGAAGTGACATGACTAGATTTGGTCTTAAAAATACGACTCCTGCCAATGTGGGGATGTATTAGAAGGGGCGCAGTGAAAAGTCAGAAGGCTGCTGAGGTTTTCGGGAAAGAGACTGTAAAGGACTGAACTAGGGCACTAGAGTTAAAGAGAAAGAATGAGTTAGGGAAATATTAAGGAGGTAAAACAGTTCACTAGAACCTAGTGGCAACTTTGATGTGAGGTGAGAAAGAGTTGTTTAGGACACATCCTAGATTTCAGGTTGGGAGATCTGGGTTGACGGTGGTGCCAGGATGAAATCTCCTTTCTACCACTTGTTAGTTGAGTGACTCTGGGTAAATTACATGAGCCATCTCTGCCTCAGTTTCCTTACCTCCAAAATGAGAATAATAATAGTGCTTATTTCATAGCGTTTTATGAAAATTAAATGAGTTAATATTTTTTAAAGTGCTTGAACAGGGTCAGGTACATAATAAGTCCTTACAGTGATTTGTTGAGTGTGCAGAATCACACACCTCAAGTTTAGATTTCAGCGGACTGTGCATGTGGGAACGTGTAGACGGCAAGTAGGTTTATGAAAAAGCACAAGAGAGTGTGTTAAATATATGTATTTGGGATTCATCAGCCCAAATGCGAGACCAAAGGTGTGGGATAGAGAAGGAAAAATGACCAGAGCTGAAATTTTGGAGAGAACCATTCTTTTAAGGGTGTTACAGGAAGCTGAGCTCAGGAAGGAGAATGGAAAAGAAAGAGCTACATAGGTAGAAGGAAAATGAAATGATAAGAAAATGATATCCTGAAACAAAAGGAGGAATTTACAAAAAAGAGGGAGTGGTCAGTAGTGTGAGATACAGCAGAGAGAACAGAGAAAACGGCAAAGGAGGTTGGCCGTCTTATGCCGGCTTTTTGTGTTTTGTATAATCGTGGTCAAATATAGCTTTGACACAAATGTTACTTTGCATGTGGAACAAAGAAAAAATTCAAAATTTATTGCTTGAGGGATGATAATTTTTAATGAATTCAATACCATTTATCCATTCTTTACCAACTTCATTTTTTGGCTTTAATATAACGTTAAGTAAAATTGAATGTATTAAATCTCATGCTTGAAAATGAATCGTTGTCCATGTGGAGTGATGTCATCACATCTTTATATGCTTTCATGGACTTTCTTTTGGATGATGAAATGGAGCAAATAAGTTGATATTAAGGTGAAAATAATTCCTTTGTTATAGTGATTTTCCAAAGTTTCGTTTATAGATGTGTTCCTATCTCTGTTCCTTTTTGCCCTCCTTCCCTTGCTTTCTCCCTCATTGAATGCCAACTCAGTGCCAAGCATTCTTCCTGGGACTTAAGTCTTCAGCAGTGAGCAAGACAGATAAGATTCCTGCTTGCATTCTTTTATTGAGGGAAATAGACAATGAAACAGTAAAACAAATGGGGAAGATAATTTTAGATGGCAGCGCATGCTCAGAAGGAAGCTAAATAGGAGAATGAGCTAAAGAGAGGTCCAGGTTGCATCTTGGCACCATAGATTAGGTAGTTAGCAAAAACCTTTCTGAAGAGTCAATGTGACCTAAGACCTCAGAGACAAGAGAGAGCTAAACTTGCAAAGACAACAGGCTGTCAGACAGAAGGAAGAGCTAGTGCAAAAGTCCAAGGCAGAGGCAGGAATGTGCTTTACATAGTTGTGAGACAGAAAGCCAGGCAGACTAACTGGAGGATATGACAGGAACAACAGACATGAGTTTCATGATGTAGGCTGGATTTTAAATTATGCCGTGTTTCTTTCTAAAGCATTAAAGAACACAAATGAGTCCGAATTATGCTGAAAATTTTTACTTTTTGATAACCTCATGAGCATGACTTTAACAAGACAAAAATTCATTTAGAACTTTCATAAACATGGAAATTCCGGAGACCTGGATTATAATTCTAGTTTAGCAACTTATTATATAATTTCTGGAAAATTCTCCATTAGTAGATTTGTAACTGTGATATCACGGACCTCAGGGATTGGGTGAATCATCTGTCTCACTGTGTGGTTAAGGGAATTGAGATCCAGAGAGGTTATTGATTTGTTCCAAAGTCTCATAGCTGGTAAAGAGGAAGACCAGGATTAGAGGCTATTTTTGTTACTTTAAATACTCATCCTTCAACCCTTTGCCAGGTCTACCTTCACTATGAGCTTTTCCTGTCTCCATTCAGTAGGTTTCAGTGTATCTTTTTTTCTGATGCATTCTATTCATTCATATCACCATTATGGCATCCATTCTATTGTTATGAAAAGGTGTGTTTTCATGAAGATCTTCTCTATATTAGATGATAGACTTCTTTAGAACCTGTGGTGACCCTATTGCCTAGGGCATAGTAGACTTCTGATAGTCTGCTGTGTGACTGATTAGTGTATACACAAATGAACGGACACCTCTAAGACTGTCTTTCAGCTCACTCCCTTTTTCTTGTAACACATTCAGTCTCCCCATACTTAAATGTCAACATCTGTGAGGAAGGAATTGTACTGTTAATGTATAAATGACTACGGTGTTTTCCCCCTGTGTGAAAAGGATAAGATACATTGAAAAAGTTGGTGGTCTTGTACAAATCCAAAGCATTTTCAATTTTTACTCTGTCTAGGAGAGGAAAACTGTTAAAATGCCTGACTCAAAGCCTGTTCAATAAACATTGGTTGTTGATTGTTTTAAAATGTTTGGATTTCTTTGCCCATGAATAGCTGTCTGAAGTCATCCCTTTCCTCTGTGTGCCTTCTTAGATGACATATTCCTATGTTTTAATGTGTTCCTTGTTATCTTAGATATCACTGACGTTAACATGCTGTTGATCCAAACGTTCAACTCAATAAGGAGTGGTAAAATCTTATATTTTTAAAATCACAAATGGAGAATTCTCTTGCGTAGCTTGTAGGAGGATTTCACAGAAGGATAACTAGTAGCAATAAATTTGTGTCTTTAAAACTTAATAGAACCCTCCTTGATCCTCAAGTAATCAACGACATACCCGACATATTAATGTCCCTGAGGACTCAGCAGTTCCTTGTTCCTTTGACCTGTCACAACCAGGTCACATGATACATTGCCTAGTCCCTCAGTAATTATGCTAGGAACTGAGTTTTTATCCTAAAACTTGTCACATATTGTTTTGCAGAGCCAGTGATGAGTATTTGTCAGCTCTGGCTCACATTTGTAGCCAGGAGCCTAAGGTCATCATTAGCACATGACTTTGATTGTCAGGAAATGAAGTGCTAGGTGTATGGAAGTTTCTTTCATTGCTTCCGTGATTGGGACTTTCTCAACCCTAAAGAAGAAAAATCCATACACAGTTTATTGCCTTCCAAACTGACAGTTCTGTAAGGCTCATTGGATGATTAAGTAATAAGAAGGAGACAAACCAGAGGAAAGTGTAGATTAAAACATATCCTCCAGCCTAAAGCCACAATACCCAGAGTCAGACTCATTGAGTAGGCAGAGAGAATCTTGTGATGATGTTTGTTTACAAATCATATATTAAGTAAAAAAATATATATGTGTGTATATATATATATCCTCTTTCAAGTTTAACTATGATTAGAAAATAATACAAATAATCATGCATATAATGTGTAAGTATGAGTACAAGTGTACATAGATATCTGCAAAATTGATGGTTTATAAATTAGCTAATATGGATCATCAGTCAACAAATAAGGTTCTGTTTACACTGACAGTTCTCTAATCAAACTACTAGTTAACTGATAAAATAAAAAGGTGACATCAAAGGGATGTGACTTTTAAATATTGCACTTATTTAACTATAAGGGCTAAAGCATAAAAGCTTTGTTCTTTACAGGCTCAGGAAACACTGAACTCAATTTCTGTGAGTGTCTGGGAGCCCACAGTTAAATAATACATATTTCAAAATGAGATTAAACATAGAAATATCTGTTTATTTCCAAGTGAATGTTAGTTTTCCAACAGGTAAACATCACATTATACTTGAATATATGTATGTGTTTTAAGCAAAACACTGATACAAGAAATGATTCTTCTGTCTTATTGGGCCGTTAGTTAGTCTCTGCTAAACAAATTTACAGTAATCATCTTTCCTTTAATTTAATATTTTCTAAATCAGTGTTTCTTAAACTATATTTTGGACTCTTGAACTTCTATGACAGTAACATAAAATTCCTTAGAAATTTATTAATTATTTTAAAATTATTAAATAGCTAATTATATAATAAAATAACAAATATTATTTAGTGAATTATTTTTGCAATGAAAAACTAAATAATTTTAAGCAAATAGGTGAATAAGTGAATGAATGAGTAATTTGTTTTCTTAGTGAGAGAACTCTTGTAAGTTTTCAAACTCACAAGAGAAACTTTCAAGAGAAAACTCTTGAGTTTGAGAGGAATTTAATTGTATCCCTTGAAATTCCTTGGGCTGGACATTCAAATAATTGATCACCTAATATTTTTGTCTTTGAAATGTCTAGTTTAAAGCACTTTAGGAATAGGACATTACTTTCTACAAAGAGCTTACCTTATTTTTTTAAATTTCCAAATTTAAATGTTAATTTTGAAATGTTTCATTTCTCCATTGTTACTACTACTATTTTTTGCTATTATTATTACTAAGAGCCAACTTTTTTTTTTTTTGCTGAGGATGATTAACCCTAAGCTAACTTCCACTGCCAATCTTCCTTTTTTTGTATGTGAGCTGCCACCACAGAATGGCCACTGACAGATGAGTGGTGTAGGTCTGCACCTGGGAACTGAACCCTGGCCACTGAAGCAGAACGTGCTGAACTTAACCAGTAGCCCACCAAGGCTGGCCCCAAAGCCAACATTTTTAAAAGCATGTATTATATGCAGACACTGAGCCACATGTCATTAACATGCACTAAATCATTTAACCCTCACAAAAAGTGGATGCTATTATTGTGCCTATTCCATAGCTGCAGACACAGAGGCTTACAGAAGTGAATCAACTCAACCTTATTTATGAAGTTTTAAGGATTTTTATACATTTTGCGAGTATGTGAATTAAAGAAATATGTATTAACTTTTATTTTAATATTCTGTCAATTGCTGATAAACTAAGAGGCCTCGTTGATGGTAAAAATTTGTCAGTCTGAATAAAATTACTCTCTGAGGGGTTAAAGATTATCATTTGATAATGCCTACTGGTTATTCCTCTAACCAATTCTTATTTCATTGAGCTGAATGACCTTCCATCCTCCTCTTTTTTTCTTTTCACGTAGGATTGATTCTATTGGGGAGGGATGTTTTAGGGAAAAGTGGGTTAAATATGCACTGGGAATTAAAAGCTAATTCAGAATAAAATATGCTTCACAATTTAATTGGTTCAGCACTATTTGCCACTTTGGGTCTGATAGTAAGAATGTTCTGAGTCTCTTCTCTGAGGAAAATAGCTACAGCAAGACGTGAGAAAAATAGTTATGCTCCAATTAGAAGCTCAACTTCCAAAGTCATCAACATGTAACCTACATCCGAGGATAGAAGAAAATGTGAAAAGTTGATTTTGGAGGATAATTTCTCAGCCTGTCTTTCATGTGCAATCGTGACATTTATGGAATTTCGAAGTTAGCTTGGACAGAAATACAAATCATTTAAAAATACAATTTGTTGCTTTGGATTTAGGACCTGAAAAAAAGTTGGTCAGGGAGACATGTCTAAAATTTTGGTCAGTATACCTTGACTATATGCCATTTTTTATGTATCAATAATACCTCAATAAAGCTGTAAAAAAAACTTAATGGCATGGAGAAGCAGAAAGACGAATATAATTTTGTCAGTTTCCATTTTTTTGATCAATAAATACTTATTAATGAGTGTCTGTGAAGCATAACAATCAGTTAATAAATTTTGATTTATTGTGAAGTATGACACACATGTACAAAAAAGTTTATAAAATAAAAAATACACAGCTCAAACGTTATAAACTCATTCTAATGAATATCTAGTGGGATCTCATTATTGTTTTAATTTGTGTTTCCCTAATTTTTAGTGTGATTGAGCACTTTTGAGATTTTTATTGTCTATTTGATATCCTGTTTTGTGAAGTACCAGTTCTCTAGCTCCTTTTTATGATGGATTATCTGTTATATTGATTTATCTTTTATATTGATTTATTAAAGTCATTCATATATTTTGGAGTGTACCTATTGTTGGTTATATATATTGCAAATATCTTTGCCCACTCTGTGGCTTGCTTTTTCACTCTTTTAATGGTATCTCTAGATAATTGGAAAGTCTTTATTTTAATGCAATTCACTTTATAAACATTTTCCAATATGAATTATACATTTTGATTGGACTATGATCAGCATGCATACGCTATATGATTCCAATCCTTTTAAGTTTGTTAAACGTGCTTTAGAATCATTATATGTCAATGTTTGTCAGTGTCTTGTATGTGCTTGAGAAGAATATGCATTCTTTGCGGGTCTAGTTTTCTATCTATCCCTACTATGTCAAGGTGGCTCATTGTATTATTCAAGACTACTCTATCCTTACTATTTTTTGTTTATTCTAAAAGCAGTTCTGTTTAATTTGCCACTGTTATTATAGGTATATCTAGTTTTCCTTATAATTCTGTCAATTTCTGCTTTATTTATTCTGAACCTGTGACGTTAGGCACATACATGCTTAAAATTATTATAATATTGGTGAAAGAAGTCTTTTTTACTGTCGAGTATTCCTCTTTATTTCGAATTGTTTTCTGAAAGAGGATTGGTTAAAATTACCTAGTTCATCATTTCTGGGGTAAAATATAAATGAACTCTGCTGGTGGCGCAGAGCTCCCTCTCTCAATTAGCCTGCTGCTGAGAGAAGGAAGCGGTCAGGCAAAAGGCACAGAACTGTTCTAGAAGTATTGAGTATACCACTGAAACGTGGTCTACTGTGATGGCCCACAGAGGACTGCTCAACCCAGACTTGGGGCACAAGGAAGAATGCCAGAAGAGGTGGCGTCTGAGCTGGATTTGCGTTTCTTTAGGGACTTAGGTGGCTCAGCTATTGAGCAGGTCAAGGAAACTGGGGAAAAAGAAAGGGGTTCTAAGCGGACAAAGATGTTTCTGATTGTTTGCTATTTTGAAGCATTTTCAAATGTTTGCTATTTTAAGTAGATAACACTACAGCGAAGAACTTTGGGCATTAATCTTTGTCCAGATTCCACACTATTTCTTTAGGACAAGTTCCTTGAAGGAGAATTATGGCAGCAAGGGGCACGAGCATTTTATGCAAAAAAGAGGACATTAGTTCAAGATCCTAGAAGGCTTTTAGAAGTAAATGACAGTGGAACCAAGCTTCGACAAGCTTCGAGGGATGATTAGAAGTTAGGACAAAGGTGAGAGATATAAAAGCCTGAGGAATCTCCTGTGCACAGATGAGAGAGAGTAGAGGGAATGGTAAGTAGTTCAGCGTGGGTTGGCTCAGTTCCAAGGTGTGGGGAGTCATGTTGAGAGAGCGGGCTCAAGTGTAAACTAGGTTTATGGTTGATTCCATCAAAGAGGTTTAGTTAATAAAATTATAGAAGGTCCTTTTCTTTCTTTCTTATCTTTGAAGTTCATGGAATCCATTTGTACCATATTCCTGTAATCATTATAAAGGTTACCTTTCTTATACCAGAACTTATTTTTCTTCCACCTCCCCAGGTGACTTTAGCATCTGGAACACATTCTGTTTGCCCTCCATTGCCCACCATCATATGGGTAACAGCGACTTCCCTTTCCTTCTTTCCTATTCCTCTATGTCCACGGGTCCTAGGATGGTACTTATTAAGTCATAATTAAATCACTTATTAAGTGCTAAACCCAGTTTCACCTCTTATTGGCTGTGTAATTTCTGACAAGTTAGTTAACCTCTCTTTGTCTCAGTTTCCCCATGAGAACCTCAACAGTATCCACCATCGGGTTGTGAGAACTGAATGAAATCATGTACGCAAAAATACCTGGCGTGTCTTTGCAGCACAACGACAGTGATTTTCCCTCCATCGTAGGCATCAAAATTCATCCAGGTTGAAAATGTCTTTTGCCACAGTTTAGAGCAGCTTGGATAAGCTTTAAAAGGGAGAGCCAGAGAGGAACAGCTCTATTCTGAGAGCGTTCTCCGAGGTGGCTGCTGTCATTTGGGGACAAAGCCCAAGCTGGTGAGAACTCTTCACCTTTCTTTGATTGCTAGACTGGAGAATAAAATGGGGAGCCAGGCTTTAGGGCTTTCCATTCACCAGCTTTTACGAATGCAAGATGCACAGAATTTTAATGTGGAAATAGCCATATTTCCGTCTCTTCGGTCACCCTTGCCTTCTCTCTACTCAGTCCCTATCCTCCGTCTTTCCCTTCCCCCACATCGCAGAAAAGAATCCAAACTCTGGTCATTTCAGATACCAGAAGATCACGGCAGGCTGACTAATTTTGCCCAGACTTTCTACGAAAGCTGCACATGTGCTGCCGTTCGGGTTGCATAATTGATTTCATCTCTGATTTTAGAGGAACGCTGAACTCTTTTTGTGGGACTCTGCATACATTTCTCTAGGGCAGAAACTGTCCTACTTTTTTCTCTCTGGTATCTGTTTAGTGCTAGGCCATTTTGTTCCTCAAGAATCTAAGCTACCCTCTGTGAAATAAATGAAATCACAGTTGGAAAACAGCTTACTGGACAGACTCATAACCACAAGATAAGAGCGACACCACACGCATTTTCTTAACATTCTCCTCTTCTCCTCCTTCCCTTCTTTCTGCTCTAGCACATCTTTGTTTTGGCTAAGATGATCCATTAGTGGCTCAGCTGAGGACTGGCATTGACTACGCGGAGCAGCAGCGTACCTCAGCACCTCATTGGGCACACACACGCAGTGGGGTCTAATCTTTGCCTTCCCATTGACGTACTGTGTGACTCTAGGCAGATCTACTTGCCTCTCTGAGTCTTACTTTTAGCAGTCCCTTCTAGACTAATGGCTGTGAAGGCTAGACTATGAAGATAGGTGTGTGGCAAGCTGCGAACTCACATGGAGCCTTTCGGCTAAGCAGGTATGCATGATGTGTCAACTGGGAGAGTGATTTGACGCCCCCTGAAAGGTCACTTAAGCAAAGTGACAACCAGGCAATTGTAAGTTTACCATTTACTTCATGCTGTATTTGAAAACCTCATTTTTGGTTATATTTTCAGGGATTTCTAAACCGGAAAGTCTCATTTGATAGCAGATGTTTTTTGTGAACCTGTTTGATCCGGTATAGAGTTTGGAGACTATCTTTTCACCAGTCACTTTTGAAAACCTGATTCCTTATAATATTGTCTGTACTTTAAAATGTACTTTCTGAAGAAAATAACCTTCATTAAGTCCATATTCACTAACACTACTTCAGCAAATTCTCTAAATAATTCTCACACTGTAAAAGGGACCAAACTCTGCTGCTGACATCCTCACAACAGGGTCAGAAGTAATTCCCAACTACTGTCTGCCTATCACAGCCTGAATGGATTGGGTCTTTGGGCTGCTAAAGAATTTACGCTTAGAAGATAACCTATTACTTGCTCAATAAAACCCTTAGCATAAACAGATCATCATTCAAATTCAGACTCTGTTATTTACTAGTTGGATAAATTCGGACAAGTCCTTTAACCTCTAAGACTTGTTATGTATGAATATTTGAAATTGAAATGAGAATCATACTTACTTCTCAGGTTTGTTTTGAGAACTAAATGCTAAAATGCATGTAGGGAAATTTGGGGATCCAGTCAGTGGATCCAGGCATGATCCAGCCAATGTATCAACCAGGTTTTGCTGTAAAAATGGTGGGTAACAAATAATCCCCAAATCTCAGTGGCTTACAACAGCAAATGTGCTAGACTTGGTTGGAGTTGCTTCCAGCTTGTGTGTTTGATTCAGATCTGCTATGTGTGTCTCTTCATTCAGGCACTAGAGGCTATTTACGGAATTTGCCTTTCATGGCAGAAGACATCATTTCTGTGAAAATTTGCCAGGCAACTTAAAAGCATCAACTTGGAACTGACGTTACTATCACTCGTACCCAAATCTCATTGGCCAAAACAAGTCATATGACCAGGCTAAATATTCGTAGGTCAGGAAAGTTTACTCTACCCTAGTGAAGAAAAAAGAGTGAATATTTGCTGAATAATAATTTAATCTCCCTCAGAGTTTACTGTCTCTTATTTTCTCCCCTTTTTCTGTTTCATCTATGTGACCATTGGCTCTTCTTATATAGTTTACTTCATAGCATCTACTTTGCACTTCCACAATTAATTCCCAATATCCCCCTCGCTCTTTTAATTTCAAATTAATTTAAATGATATACTTTTCTTTGTGGACAGGTACTTTAGAAAATCCCTTAGAAAAAGAACAAAAGCTTCTGATTCTCCTTAGAGCCTCAGAAGGAGTCTTTTGTGACCGTTTTGATGGAATTCGTATTGATCCAGGAACAATTGGTAAGAGTGTATTTTATACTCTTTTAATAAAAGATAATTTAGCTTTTATTAAAAATGAAATGTGTGTGTGTTTGTGAGTCTGATAGAGAAGTACCACTCATAGATCGTCTACTAAATTCCAGGCACTCTTCTAGGTAATTTATATTCATTATCTCTCTTACCACCTCTCCTGTAAGTAAGGTCCATTTTATGGAGGTAAAAACTAAGCCTCAGAGATGATGAGAAATATGCAGAAGGCAGCACAGCTTTATAGTGTCAGAACCTAGGTTTAATTCCAAATTTGGTCAGACACCAAAGTCTGGAATAAGACTATGTTATCAACTGTAAATAATGTGTGTTATTGATATATTTTTTAAACTGATGGAGCTATAGATTACTAAGGAATGTTTGCTGTTGACAGTGTCATCATTTGATATTGCCACAGTACCAAATCCTATACTATAATTGGTCCACATAAGAGCACAGAACTGGGACTGGCCTTGTACAACCATGATGGAAGAGCCGCACAATAACTCAGTTTTGATCTAAGAGGCTGTTTATCAGATTTCTAGGATTTTCTCACTTTCTCTGTATGGCATTACTGATTTTATAAGATCTCAGTGACTCAGTAAAGTGGAAACAATCATGTTCGGATAGTCTGAAGTTTGGTAACTTGATTCCATAATGTACAAGAGTTGCCATATAATCCTTTAAGAGTGCTTTATTGTTTCCAAGGGATCTTTCATACACGCTATTTGTTTCATCTTTTTAAGAATATGAAGTTCAAGAATTTTTAAACTTTTTCAAGTTGGAAAACTGGGTGGATCACAACAGGAACACTGAATCTCTTTTGGCCTGTGGTGTCTACTCTGTTCCATGGAGGGCCGCATTGGATTAAATTTTGTGTTAGGAGCGTATAAGGATGCTTGTCCTGATCTACGACTCCAGCCATATGGCCAAACTAGTGTTTTGGTATTTTTTTCTGATACTAAATTGAATAGGAAAGAAAATATTTATTTCATTGCATGCTTAAAATTTTGTGATATCATAAGTAAATGGCATAGTTTAATCTAAGTATTATAATCTCCTTGGAAGAACTAAAAAATGGCATCATTTTACGGTAAACCATTGATGATTGGGAATGATCAAGAAATCTGCTTTTCTGGTCAATTGAATTTTCTGGATAATTGAAATTTAAGGAAATAAACTGGTTTTTGTTAAAATTTTTGTTGTTGGAAGTTTCTCTAAATTACTTCATGTTTCTCGCCTGCCTGGCTTACTTAGCCAATAGTGAAAAAGATGGAACTTTTCTTATGATAATGATGATGATATCTCATGAAACTTTTATATATACATATATATATTACTATTATTATAAAATATTTATTCCAGGATATGTCCTGAAAGTGAGAATATTTTTCATTATTTACATTTGAGATCATATTTTCATTATTCTTGATTTTAGTTTTATTATCTTCTGACTTTTTTTCTGAATTAGAGTATGGAAAAAATTATGGATGTTGATATAAACAGTTGGTTAGGTTATAATTAAATGAGATTGTTTTAGTTCACAATGGCATGTTATATTCACGAGGCATATCATTTGTGACTTACTGGTGTTTGTTTATTTCATTTATACATTTTTCTGCTAAAAACTGTGAAGTCTCTAGATTTCAAGATTAGTGACGTACAACAGAATGGAGTGCACCAATCTAGAATAGGCAGACAATCTGTTTGGATGCAGGAAGAAAATATTAGAACTTCTATTCAAACATATATGAATATATTCATATATGTGTGTGTGTTTATCTTATCTAAACATAAATAAATATAAAGCATTAGGAGTGCATAATCCTAATTTTGTAACTATTTGGGCTCACGCTCAAAACATTTTTGGAATGTTGGAATATGAGATTTTAAATGGCAGTAAAACATGTAAGAGGAAAGACCTGAAGGAAAGAGACTGGAGTGCATCAAGCACATCCCTGGTAAGACTTTAATTTGTGAGTCTGAAATAAGTTATATTTTGAAACAAAGGAGCTGAAGATCTATCCTTTGATATCTGTAAAACAACAAAACATAAGGTCCAACCACCGGAAACAAAGCCAATAGCACCCAATCTCTTTCCTCAGGAAGTAAAATTACCCTTACCTTGGAAAATCTAGTGTATAGCATAAAGCATTAAAACCAGTTAACTTCCAATAGAAGTGCAAATGGTTTGGAGTCACTTAATGGTAGAAATCAAACTAGTTAGCCATTAGAGTGGTCTATTTCCAGCTTTTGGATTACTGCATGTGAGGTAGCATTCATTTCTCTATAGCTTTTGAGAAAATGAGTTTCATAGCTACGTGAGATATTTACATTCTGAAAACAGAGCACTTAAATATTCTTTTTCTTACAAGGTGGACATGTTCACATATGGTTTCTTTATCAGATATTTTGCATAACCTCTCTAATGAGTTTTACGTATGTGGCCTTAATTCCTCTGAAGGATTTTCCTATCTAACTTTGCTCCTTTTGTTTTCAGGGGTTTATGGGAAAGTTCAGCTTCACAGTGCTTATCCTAAGAAATCCTGGACACATCTTGGGGCTGACATTGCCTCAGGCAATGAGAGGTAAGGAATGAGAGTAAGTGAGGGATGTACTTTTTAGTTTCATTTCCTTCTCCTTGAAGTTTTATTATGATATGAAATTAAATTATAGATTAAGAATCATAATTGAAGGATGAACAAATGGAAAAATAAGGGACTAAAAGAGATTTTAGAAATCTCTGTAACTTAGTAGAAGAACAAAAACAAGTGAAAGGCAGGGGAGGAATATGGTTTATTTAAGGAGTGAATTTTAGATAATACTTGTTTACTGTTGTTAATAAATCTTAAAACCTGAATTCTATGAGATAAATGAAGTATGAGGTGAGACCACAATAGTCTGAGTTGAAATGGTAGCTGGTTAAGAGATAGAAATAAGATAGGAAAGAGATGAAGCATATGAAAAATTTTATGGAATTTAAGACACAATAACAATTAATAATACATTGGAGGCAGTTAAGAATGTAATCACTATGGCCTCAAAGTGAATAGGTAACATGAAAAACAAACTGATAGAATCTCTCTGAATGCAGAAGACAAGATTAGGAGATAAAAATAGTAAAAGAGAAAATGTTAGAAATAGAGAACGAAATATAGAAAGTACATATAGGTAATCACTCTTTTTAAGAAGAGCCCAGAATAACCGCAACAGAAAGAATAACAAAAACTATAATTGAAATACATATTGCAAACAGAGGGTAGTTACATTTAATTTGAACAGATTAATATCAAGAATAATGAGTGCTACATTTCCTCACAACAAGAAAAAACAGAGTGAGAAAAGCAAGAGAAAAACAGAAAGGGGCATAAAGCTTGCTAACCTCAGAATTCTCTGTACAGTTAAATACAGGAAGATGGTGATGCAAAATCCATAAACGTTTAGGGAAAGAAAGATTATGACCAAAGAATCGGACATCCTACTAAGATGCCACTCACATGTGAAAGCAAACAAAAGATATCTTTCGCATTGTAAAAACTAAAAAAAATGCAAAAACCTAATGAAGAGATTAAACTGAATCTAAAATTGAAGAATAAGAATAAAATTCAAGAATAATATAAAAGTATATGAAGTATATATATATTAAAGGTAAACCCTGAGATAAGTTAAATATAATACTGTAAATATCGTTATTAAAATAAGACAAATTCTAATTGTTCTTGTAAAAGAAATCACATAAAGTTTGAAAAGTTAGTGTATTAATCAAAGTTTTATTTATATAAAAAATATATAACCAGTAGGTTATGTGTATATATATGTATATATCATACTAATTTTATATATATATCATGTATTATATAAACAGTATGCATTAATGTATATAGTATATAGAGAGATATAGTTCAAGAAATTGGCCTACATGCTTAAGAGGGCTGGAAAGTTCAAAATCTGTAGGGCAGGCCAGCAGGCTGCAAAGCCTGTAGCGGGATCTGATGTTTCAGTCTGGATGCAGAATTCCTTCTTTGGGGGAACCTCAAATTTTTCTTTTAAGGCCTTCCAACTCATTGATGAGTTCCACCCACATTATTGAGGGTAATCTTCTTTACTTAAAGTCGACTGATGGTAGCTGTTAATCATATTTACAAAATACCTTCCCAGAAACACCTACATTAGCGTTTGATTGAATAACTGGGTACTAGAGACTAGCCAAGTTGACACATAAACTAACCATTGTGGGCCGTAATTCTCAGATAAAAATCTGGGTTTAAAATCTGGGACTATAGCCATAGGAAAGTGGAGATGAGACATAAGAGTGCCCTAGGAAGTAACTATGTAAACGTGAGTCAATTCTAGCAGAAGTTAAAATGGGATATATAGTTTCCAAATCACCAGAGGAAAAGAAGAATGAAAGAAACCATAAAACACATAGTAAAATACAAAAAAAGAAGGAAATGAAATAGTAAGAGAACAAAAACAACAAAAAGGCATAAAAACACAACAGAAGTAAAAAAGTGAGAATAAATCAACTATTTATAAAAAGAAAATATGCTTGTTAAAAATGACCCTATATAGAAAAACTTGAGTAATAAAATGTAATCTAATGTTTTTACCAGACTAAAACTTAAAACCAATTAAGAAAAAAATTAAAATTAAATATTACATAAAATAAATCATCAAAATATCAACAAAGTGAAAGCAAGAACCTCAAGATTATTCACAAGAAAAAAAACACAATAAATGTATAAAATTTGTCAAATAAATGCATTTTATATTAATAAAGACTTCAACCTTTACTAAGATGCGAATAGTCAGGAAAATTTTACACCAGGCAACATAATATAGATATATATAAAGTACATCTCAACCAGGTAACATAATATAGAAATATATAAAGTACATCTCTAAGAAATAGAAGGGGAAATAGATAGAAATAAAAATAATAATGAAAGACATTTACTTAAATCTGTGTTTTTATAAATTAGGTTAAAAATGATAAAGAAAATATGAATAATATAATAAAGGGAATTTAATTTGTGTATGTGTATATATATATCTTCACCCCAGGATATAATATAATAAAATAATATAGTATATAATATTCTATATATTGTATATGTAGAGAATATAATATAATAAAAATCTTAATAAATTTTCATAGACAAATGATATAGAATGTGATCACACTAAAATAAATGTAGAGATTAAAACATCTTAACCAACAATATTAATCTCTTGAAAGATGAGAGAAAAGAAAAAATAAACCCTCTCCTAAATAATTTTTGTTTCAAAGGGGAGATCAATAGAATACTTGGGAAATAACAATGAGAGTATTGCATGAGACAGGCCAAACAGGCCATCACATTAAATGCTTTCATTGTTGGATAAGACAGCACAACAATAAGAAAGCCAAGCTTTCAATATGAGAAACCAAAAACAAAATAATCACTAAGTCTAATGAAATCAACTGATGCAAGATAAAGGCAGACACTGGTGAATTAGAAAGTGGGAAATTAGTAGATTTGAATTCTTTTTAGAGATAACTGGTTTAATCTCTATTAACTTTAATCATACAAAGAAAACAGTATATAAAATCAGAAATGAAAATTCAAAATATAACAGATACCAAAAAAGATTAAAATTGTAATATAAAAATGTGTATATCTATATAGTGACATTTTGAAATTTAAAAAATAAATTATATATAGAAATATAAATCATCATAATTGGCTAAAGAAGAATAAAACTGAAAGACCAAATAATAATGAAAGATGTGAAGTTGTCAAAGATTTATCCCCAAGAATACATTTGGCTCAAATAAATTTATGGCATGTTCTTTCAATCATTCAAATATCAGATGCTTTTTATGCTGTATAATCTATTTCATAGCATAGGAAAATATGTGATGCCTTCCAGTTAATTCTAGAAAGCAAGTATAAAAGAATTTTTAAAACAGCTGCTAAAGATAACTCAAAAAAAGAAAACAGAGGCAGCATCCAAGTGTAAGTAAAATGCAAAAATCCTAAATAAAACAGCAACAAACAAAATCCAGTAATTTATTAGAAGAAAAAAATGACGATTGATTGTGACTTATTCAAGCAAAAGGATGGTTTGAAATGAAATAATCCATTAATATAATTTATCTAAACAATAGATAGAAAGATTAAGAGAATGATCAATTTGGTACAAAACTGAAATATGTTTAATGAAATTCAGTGTGCATTCTTGGCATAAACAGTAAATTAAGACTACAAGGATAGTTAAATCAGTGTTACTTAGTAGGGTAGTTTAGCCCTTAGTTGAGAATCACTGCTTTTAAATAATTAAAAAATCTCTCTCAAACAAGCAACTTTGTATTTTATGGAAAAAGTAACATTAAAAATTACTGTGTATGATAACAGTCATTAAATATTGTTATTAAAGTTTTAACCAATGTTCTAAGTCAAGAAAAAAAAATGCATTAGTTGTAACTATTGAAAGGAATCCAAATTATCAATTTTTTGTAGATTATATACATTTTGTCTTAGAAAGCTAGAGAAGCATCTGAAAAACTATCAGTTGCATTCAATAAATGCACAAATCAATCAATAGCTTTTTAATATTGAGCAATAAAGTTTTAAATTATAATGTAGAATCTTATTTAAAATTTTAATTTAAAATATCTAGAAATAGACAAGAAAAATTACAGGAGCTATAAAAGCAAAACTATAAAATTCTAGTAAGAGGCATAAAAGGAGATTAGAATAAATGATGATACATAACATAATTGGAATGGCTCAGTATTTTAAAGATGTCAAATATAACGCAACTTTTAACCACAAGCCAAATGTATGCATTTGGAATCTGACTCATTAATTCTAAGTCTTTTGGAACGATAAACACTTGAAGATAGCCAAATATTGCCAGTTATTTAAAATATGTATACTTTTAATGTGAATAATTACGTTGTTATTATTATTGGCACCAGAACAAAAGAGAATGCTTAGTAATGGACCCAGGTATGTATTATTACTTGGAATTTGAATGAATTAGCATTTCAATTTAGTTGAAAACTTGTTCTGGAATAATTGAGCTATGCTTTGGAAAATATAAAATTAGATTCTCACTTTATGTTTTACTTTAAAATAAATTGTAAATGGATTAAAAAAATTAAATGTAAAAAAGCAAAACTGTAAAATTATTTGAAGAAAATTTAAGTAAATACGATGTAGTGTTAAACTGGGGAAGACTTGTCTGATCATAGCAAGAAATACAACAACCATATCAGCAAGAAATAACAGACTTGTTACATAAAAAAAAATCATTAAAAAAAATCTATATTTCAGCATATCAATTACAAAATGTAAAGGCAAACAATAAACTAGAAAATGTTTGCAATATATATGGTATAGATGGAGGGCTATATTTTTTAATATGTAAAGAACTTTTAGGAATAAAAAGAAAAAAATATGAACACACCGGAAGAATAATCGATAAGGATTTTGAATACACGAGCCCCAAAAGAAGACATACATCTGACTAAAACATATGGAAAAATGCTCCTTACTAGAATTAAAACACATATTAATTAAAACAATAATTAAATACCATTTAAAAATTTTTAGTTGGAAAAGGTGAAAAAGAGTGAATCCCAAGTTGACAAAGGGGAGGAGATCTTGACAGCCAGGCAGGAAATAATATGTATATATTAGCCTAGTTTTGTAAACAAAATAAAATAAAATAATATTTATGAATGCACATATGTGGATAGAGAAATGTCTGGAAGGACATGCAACAGAGCAAGGATCCCACTTGGTAGCTACCGTTTTGGTGTGCTTTTCTCTACGTACAGATTCTCTTCATTGAGTAGATATTACTTTTGTACTTATTTTAACATCATTTATTTATTTAACATGATTTTTGTGAATTCTCACCATATGACAAACATTGAACTATGGTTTGGAGATATAATAACAGGTAAAAAGCAACGTGGTCTCTGCCCTCAGATGTTAGTCAGGTAAATATAAACTAAATGTAATGTTACGTACGTGATAAATGCTATGAAGGAGGGCTATATAGGATTCTGAAAACATATGGATATGGGACCTTGAGGCAGTGATAGAGGTTAGAGCAGGCTTCCCTGAAGAATGATTTCAGAGGTTGGAACTGAAAGATAAGCGGGCTTTAAACAAAGTGAGGGCAGAGTATGTGGGGGAAGAGCACCCTAGCCAGAGCAAATGGCATTCAACCATTCAAAAAAGAGCAAATATCTGAGGAGTACTTACTATGTACCAGGGATTGTAAGCACTGGAGATGCAGGGGCAAATTTTAAAAGATTGCTGTCCTTTGAGAGTTTCCATCTTAGTGGAGAGAGATAGATAATAAAAAAGCAAATATAAAAATATGAACAATGCAGTTGCAGATTATAAAATGTGCTAATAGAGAAATAAATGAGATAAGAGGGTTCCCTTTAAATTGAATGGACAGGGAACATCTCTCAGGAGATGGGAAATTTGAGCTGAATTCTGACAGGTAAGAGGCATATAGATGTTTGATGAGAATGGGCAAGAGCACTCAGTGCAGGAGGCTCATCCAGTATTGTCCCTGAGGTGGCCTTTGGCAGGGTGGGGGACGGGAAGGAGGTCATTATGGCTGGAGCAGAGTGAGCAGAGGGGAAGTTGTGTGACATTACAGATGCCAAGTCACATGGGACCTTATTTAGGTATAAGTCAAAGGGACTTAGTACCTGCTAATGATGCCAAGTCACGTGGGACTTTGTTTAGATATAGGTCAAAGGGACAATCACAGAAGGGTTTTGCACAGAGGAATTGATGGAATCTGATTATTGTTTTGAAAACCACTCTGGCTGCTATATAGGTGATGGTTTGTGGAGACAAGAGCAGAAGCTGAGGTATCAGTTAGGAGGCTAGTTGAGGCCCAAAATCATGGTGGCTATGGCTATGGAGGCAGCGGGGATGGAGAGGACATGGCCTGCCTGGACATGCCAGTGAATTGAATGTTGAGGTGAGGGGAATGCTTCAGGTTTTTTGACTGGTGGATGGTGGAAACATGTACTGAGATGAGAAGACAGACAGAGGAACAGGTTTGTCAGGGTAGAAGGTGGCATGGTGGCAGGGTAGAAGGGACAATGCTAAGTTGCCGACACCCAGTGGAGATATCGACAAGGCAATTAGATACATAACTGAAGGCTCAGAGAGAAAATGTGAGGGAGTCATCCTGGAAGTGGAGGATATCCCTGATCAAGAGTATACAGGTATAGGAGAAAATTGGAGCCTGGGAATGAGATAGGGGCCAGTCCAATTTTTTGGAAGTTGATTGAAGAGGAGTCAGCACAGGTGATTGAGAAGCAGAGGCCTGAGAGATGACTCTACGGTGGGAGGAAGAATGGAGAACATGAGGGACTTGAAAGGATGCCAGAGTGGCTGACCTGGAGAGCAGGGGCCAAGCAAGATAGGGTTCCCAGGAGTAGTCAGTGGTCAGGGCAATATTCATTGTTAGTATAAAAAAAAATTTAGTTTTTACCCTAAGAGCATTAGAAGCTGTTTAGGTTTCTAAGGGAATCATGTAGGAGACCCCTGTAAGGTAGTCACATATAATATATGTATTATATAAGGTAGTCACATATAATCACATTTCTGTATCTAAAAAAATCATTCTAGGTACAACGCAGGCATCAGGAGGGGTCTAGAATCTTGGGACATCTCTTAAGAGGTCCAAGCAAGAGAGAGTGTAACTTGTAGTCAGGAGCTAAAGTGGCAATGGAGAGAAGTGGGCAGATTGAGAGACAGGAGATAAAATCTGTAAGATGTGTTGGGTGTGAGGGGCATTCTTGGTGTCTGGTTTGTGTAGGTAGATGGTGGCGCCAATCACTACAAGAGGACTAGGTTTTAGGGTAAAGATTATGAGTTCAGATTTGGTAACATTGAGTTTAGAGTGCCTTTCTGATACCCAAAAGGATTTGTGAAGGAGGCCTTTCAAACAGGGATCAATAAGAAACTTTAATTATTATAAAGTTAGCAGGGTGGAATTTGACAGGAGCCATATGAATGGATTTTTCTTATAAGAATGTGTTAAAAACCTCATTCAGTGTCTGAGCTACAGGCTATTTTGAAAGAAACTCAATTTTATTAATTAAAACTGTCCATAGTAATTAAGTAGCTACTACTTATTGAGTTCTTATCATGAAGGCTTACTAGATGTCAGGCCTCACCAAGCATTTTCCATACATTATCTCATTTAAATCTCTCAATGCTGTAAGTATTATTATCTGCATTTTACAGATATGAAAACCGAGGATAGAGAAGTTATGTAAACTTTCCAAGATCATAAAGTAGAAGTTCCTAAGGCTGGATTTTTGTGGTTTGTCTGATTCCATTGCTTGTGCTCTACATAATAAAAATATTAAAAACAAAATTTCTTAGTGTCGATCCTGGGGAGGAGTACTTTAATGAGTTTATATGAATGACGTGTAATTATCATACTGTATTCACTTTATACGTAGCCTTTCTTTTGTTAACCATTTTAAAAATTTGTAAAATAATTTGACTTGCAAGAAGTTGCAAAAATTGTGCAGAGTTTCCATGACCCTCACTCAGCCTTCCCTAGTGATAATTTATACAACCGTAGAACACCATCAAATCCAGCAAGGTGAGATCAGCACAGGATTAACCGAACTGAAGACCTTATTCAAACTATTTCTTTAAACATTGATCTACAATCTTCCTTATGGTAAGTCAGTTTAATAAGTCTTTCTAAGATATTGTTATGGGAACCTCTTTATGAACTTTCACCAGGAGAATTAGAGATCTGAATTTATTTGTATTTCATTGATTTATTTTATGAAGAATGTTAGAGTGAAATCTTCAGAGGAAAATTTCATGTTAACCTTGTAAACTTAGAATCATTTCTTACACTACCAAGTGAAGCTTAGCAGGATATTTTAAAAACTTATTCTCCTGTGTTCTCTTTTATTATATAAAGCTATCTCTAAATTAAATTACTCTTTATTGTTGCTTGCTTCAGTTGACTTTTAGGAAGGCTGGTGAACAAAAATATTGGGTTTCTTGGATTTCAGATAAGTCGAGAGAAGTTATACTTAGATTTAAAGAAATATATTTTTTACTCATTACAAGTATTAAGTATATTTTTTTACTGTGACTCTTTTAAGGGTGAACATGTTTTCTTTGAAATTAGATGGTTATTTTATCACTCTTATGATAAAGGTTTTAGGTTTTATCCTGGTCATTAGAAGATTTTAAACAGGGCAGGGGAGGGTGCAATTTATGTTTTAATTTGATTTATGCTGTACGGAGAATTGGCTGCTAATGAGGACAAAAAAGGAAGCAGGGAGACTAACTGTGAAGATGTTGCAATAACATTGCCATCTTTCAGGTGACTTATGCTGGTGGCTTAGATTAGGGTGGTAGTGATGGAGGAAGAAAGAGGTAGTTAAATGCACTTTGAAGACAGAGGCCGCAGGATTAGCTGATGGATTGGCAAACGAGAAAGAAGGATCAAAGATCCCTGTAGAACTTTTGACCTGAGCAACTGCGTGAGGAGTGGTGTAATTTACTGAGAAGACAGAAACTGGGAGAAGAGTGGGTTTATGGGAAACCTTCCTCAAAGGGTCTTGTGTTTTTCTTATTCCTTACCTCATTTACTTTTTTAAAGAAAGACTATATAAAGCATTATCCACTCTCTTCATTCTGCTATTTTCTGTCTCTCAAGCGATTTATTAATTTATTCTGTTATTTATAAGGACATACTCTGAACTAAAGAGGAAATTAAGTCATTTGTTACCTCAACTTTTTCCCCAGGACCCAGGCCTTTAATTCTAATGTCATTGATTATATCTATCCTGTTATCTCCTATAGCAAATTAGTGATGGTGTCCTTTGGATATACTTTGTTTGGAATATTTCTAATTCCTCTCCTTTCTGCTACATTCTCACTTCAGCTCTTCACACATGGCTCTCTAACAACCTTTGTATTGGTTCCCTAAATATTTGGTAAATGAAAGAAAGGGGTCAGAATTACCCTTGCTTCTCCTCTTTGCCTTTACACTTCCTACTTGTCCTAGTCCTGGTGGTCTAGTGGTTAAGATTCGGCTATCTCACCATTGCAGCCTGGCTGGTTTCCTGGTCAGGGAACCACACCAACCATCTGTTGGTTGTCGTACTGTGGCGGCTGCATGTTGCTGTGATGCTGAAAGCTATGCCACCAGTATTTCAAATACCAGCAGGGTCACCTGTGTTGGATAGGTCTCAGAGGAGCTTGCAGACTAGACTGAATAGGAGGAAGGACTTGGCCACCACATCCGAAAAAACTAGCCGTGAAAACCCTGTGTATAGCAGTAGAGCGTTGTCTCATGGAGATCAAGATGGTGAGAGGATGGTGCAAAAAGACTGGGCAGGGTTCCCCTCACAGGGTCACTAGGAGTCGGATTCCGCTCAATAGCATTAACAAACTTATCCTTAAAGATCCCATCATATCTCCCACAAGACTTTCAATCTCCTCTCCAGCGCACACTGGTTTTCCCACCATCTGAACCACTCTAGCACGTGATTTTCTAATTTATAATTTTAGTGACAATATGCTTCCTAGTCCCTAGTAGTAAGCTGCTTAAGGTATATATGGCTTGTTCCTCCAAGTGGCTTCTACAGGAGAGGAAAAATATTGTTTTTTATTGATTCGGTATATTACTTAGCATCTAGTCCACAACAGAACATAGAGAAGACTTTCAATAAATACCTTCTGTGTTGATTAATGTGTCTTTTCTGTAAATCAGAACTTACTGAGCCTTTTGGCTTGATGGCATGCTGTCTAATAAACAAGAATCTTGAATTTAATTTCAAAAATGACTAATTTATTTTGTTTAAAAACGACTGTAATTTATTTTGTTTATTACTCAAACCTCATCATTGTACTATAACAATTTAGTTCAAATATTAGAAACTAGAGTTGGTGGCCTTATTCATTTTTTGGCTGGAATTCAGGATCACATATGCAGCCTCCAAAAGAAGATGATTCCTCTGGCCCAATGAATCAGCAGGTCCTACTCTCAGATCGGCTGTTGTGTCCATGATGGAAAAAGGCATATGAGTTAGGAAGGGAGGATGGAAATAGTATTCAAGGATGAAAAACAGCTTGAGCTTTGTGGGCAGGCGGACTAAAATAGTTCTAATTGTGCAATTAACTAAATATATAATCTTGGGTAAATTATCGCCTCTGAGCCTCAGTTTCTTTTTGTATAATGTGTGAATAATAATGCCAGCTAATAGAATAGTTATAAGGATTAAGTGAATTAATGTGCATAAAGTGCCTAGCCCAGTTTCTGGCATAAAGTAAGCCCCAAGACATGGTAGTTATTGTGGTAATCAGGATTCTTTTAGTTGAAAGTAAAGTAACTTTTCTTAATTTATTTGGGAGATCGTGCCAGGCCCTCCCCCCACCTCTCCTCTTTCTCTATTTCAACCTCATTTCTTTCTACTGAAGAGGATTTTCTGTACTCTACAGGGTGCAAGTGACCCCAGAACTGATGAACTTTTCCCAGCTTTAACACCAGGGAGGAAATTACTCTTTCCCCTTAGTTTCAATTCACAAGTCCCAGTGACGATGACATCAGCCAATAACACTACTGTTGTATAATTAAAATTTGCTCAGAGAGTAGAACTTAAATATTCTCACCAAAAAAAAAAAAAAGTGGTAAATATGTGAGGTGATGGGTGTGTTAATTAACTTGATGGGGAGAATTGCTTCCCACTGTATGTGTATATCAAATCATCAGTGCACACCTTAAATATCTTACAATTTTATTTGTCAATTCAAACACAAATTTGCCAAAACAATGACAAAAACAATAAAGCTGAAAACAAAAATCTAGTGGAAGGATTTTGACAAACAAAGGCAGATTGGATCCCTTGCCTGCCCTTTGGGAAAAGGTTTGTGGGACTATAAATCTACAGTTCTTGCTAGGACCACTTCATTAGTGTGCTGGCTGAGGAGAGCAGTTCTCAGGAGAGATGTGGTGGATTTCCTGGAATGAAGGAGAAAGGAAGTCAGGTAGACAGATAACTGACATCTACGACAGCTGTTCTTATTGTCATCATCACTATCAACGTCATCGTAGGATTCAGTTTGATACCTTGTGTAGTCCAGTGTGGTCCTCAGTATGTTTCAGTGGCACTGACAAAAAATAAAATTTGAACTGAAATTAAAAAAAAAATTTTCAATGTTAGTAGAGTTCAGAAGTCTATGGCCCCCCCCATTCCTGTGGGAAAAGCATTTTGGAATCTGGACACTCTGAGCCTGTGGTCAAATAAAGCTATTATCATTAAGACCTCTCCAAGTTTAGTTAACAAATTCATTGAAGTTGTCGGTGTTTATATATAAATGTCTTATACATGGTTGTAAACTTTTTAAATCAAATTTGAAAGCATTTTTTTCGTTCTTTGTAATTATGTTCTTTTGACCAAAAGTATTATATTTTCTCTAAACAAGATAAAATGTTCATGCCAAAATAAAGGAAACTGTGATGATATTTTATGTTTTTATAAAAGTTATCTTTGATGAGACTTTTGAAGTGATTATTCATGGTTTCCTCTCTCTTCTCATATGGTTTCCATTTAGGTCCCGTTGTGTTGCAAACAGCTCTTCTAATTTTTTGTTTATTTATTGTTTTAGGTGTGTTTTGCTCGGAACAGCGAGGGTCTCTCCTCACCCCTGTAGCTATAGTACTCTTATTACTGTTAATCAGACACATGGAATACAGCTGGGATTCAAACAGTCCTTAAGCTAGGACTTTTTGAAATGGTTGAAGGGTTGTCACAATAGTGGAAGATTGCGATGGGAAGTGTGGATTTTGGAATTTAAGGAAAACTGATACTTGACTAGCAGAACCCTATAGGTTATTGATACTGGGACCACCGTTTTGTCTGAAGTTACCACTGTTGCTATGTGGACATAGAAGTGGAAGAGGCCATGCTCCCTTGCCATCTGTGTATGGTCCTTATGAGGCATAGAATCCCAAGTCTTAAGAAGTATAGAGGAGAGAGAGGTGGTCGTGAGCATGTAAGGTTTTGGAAGCCTTAATGGAAAAGGTCAGTTTAAGTTTATTGATGTTTTGAGTATAAAGTTCTTTTGAGTATAAAGTTCAGACTATTAATTTCAATAATTCCTTTTTCTCGTTGCCTAGAACATTGGTATGTGCTATGGGATTTACATAGCTAGGCAGTCATATTTTCATTAAATATTAACTAACAATATCAAAGTTGAATAGCCACAGAAGAGACGAGTACAGAATCAGTTACAGGGCAATATTATGTATTATGTCAAATTTACAGCAGAACAGAAATGGGGATTGGGTGTTCAGTGGAAAAGAGCCTCCCATGGGAAGACTTCTTGAAGCCAAAGGAACTCCAGTCAGTTTTTAAGAATGAGTAGACGGAAGGTCAGAGTAAGGGCCTGATATTTTAAGTGACAGATAAGAAACACAGAGCTGTTTCTTGGGAGAGTGAGCAGATTCATCTGGCTAGAGCAGAAGACTTGTGTGAGGAAGTTAAGGAATGAGGTCTTATTTGTTTTAGTTTACATTGGAGTTCACTCTTTGTGTTGTACGTTCTATGGGTTTGACAAACGTGTAATAACATGTATCCATCCTTATTGTATCATACAAAATAGTTTCACTGCCCTAAAAATCCCCTGTGCTTCACAGGAAATAAGTTTTATCTCATTTCAGAGGGAACTTTTCAGAACGTTATGGTCACTTATTGTCTGAAAAATTTTATTCGACAATATAAACAATAATAAAAAGATTATCCAGGTAATATGAGCTATAAAGGAAAGGATTAATTTTAATTATGCTGACAATTGACTTTGGTGTGACTGTTATACCAATAGCCTTATTTTTTTTTAAGTATTTTTTTCTTACTACGATATACTACCTGTTAAGTTCGAAAATTTAGAGTTAAGTGAAAATCACTACTAAACCTACTATCCATAGATGGGCTAATGTTTTAACATGCATCTTTCTTGTCTTCTGTTTTCTGTGTATGCATTATTTTTATTTAAAAAACAAATGGGGCATATTGTTTTATATCCTGCTTTTTCAATCAATACGTCATAAACAGAATTCTTTGTAATTCATGCTCAGCTACAATGCACTTTTTAAATGCCAAATAGTATTTTATGGTATGGGTCATAGACTTTTCATAATTTCATGGATTATCATGATATCCTTATGAAATGTGGGAGTATTGCTTTTTATTACCATTTAGCAGGTGAAGAACTAAGAACCAGACAAGTAGGGTGATGTTATTTCATGGAAAGAACTTGGACTTGATCAGGAGTCTTCCTTTGTCCTAAATTAACCTCTGACTCATTCAGTTATCTAATCTTTTTTTTAAAATTAATTAATTAATTTATTTTCGGATATACATCATGTTTCGAATTCTGTGTACATTGCATCATGTTCACCACCCGAAAACTAATTATAGTCCATCCCCTCACATGTGAGCCTAATCACCCCTTTTGCCCTCCCCCCGTTCCCCTAGTTACCTAATCTTTAGTGTTGTCATTTAATCTTTCTGGATCTTAGTTTCCCTACCTTTAAAGATAGTAGTTACTTTAATGTCCTGTAACTGTGGTTTTCTAGGATGTCATAGCAAATTGAGACCAAAGGTAACACTCAAGTCTTTCGTTAAAATTGCATCAATTGACTATAGTCTTTTTCTCTCTCTCTTTCTCTCTCTCTCTAACCTCTGATGCACAGATTTGAATTCATTGCAATCTTTGGTTCATAACAGATTCATACCATTGGCACATGAATGACCCCCTTTAATTTGTTTGTTTCTTTTTGTTGTTGTTAATACTCTATACTAAACATCTGTGAATTCCCCACCCACACAGTAGACTCTTTAGGGATGTATACTAATCAAAATCTAAGTTGTCACTTTCTTAACACAAATGACATATGTTTTATTTACCACTATGTCTGTAGCATCTACTATAGAGTCTGGTGCATACCAGTTGCTCAATCAACATTTACTGCTAGAGGAGAATCTATTGTCAAAGCTTGTTAAAATTTGGACATTAGTAAAAGAGGCAGGTAATTAAAATAAACTTATGCCATTGGCATTGGTAATCACTATGAATGGAGAATAAAGCAGACATATTCACTAGGAGAAGCTAGGCAGCAGTGAAAGAATGAACAAAAATTTTTTAAGTGTGAGTTAAAAAAATGAACAAACTCATTGTTTCATATTATGATGAAAGCACAATGCTTGTAACATAGCACACTCAAGGAATGTATGCCTTTAGTCCCCACAGTAATGCTGGGATGTTAATAAATATTGTTACTTTTCAAATGAAGATATAAAACTCAGAGAAGTTAAGTGACTTCTCAAAGTCATATAGCTGGTAAGTGCAACTCTAGGATTCGAACTGTGTCTGTCTGACCATGACGGTATGAGCCTTAATGCATGATGATAAATTGTCTGAAAAGGGTATTATAGATCTTCAGAAAATTTGAGAAAAGATCCCTTCTGAAATACCTTTGTTAGTCAAACTGTTTCCCAATCAAGGAGGAAAATTTCCATCTTAGGAAAACATGTGTCGATGGCATATACTAAACTCTGGAATTTTACTCTTTCTTGTTCCTTTGTCTTGTACTTCATGGCCACAGAATATCTTTGCTATTCCTGTATTGTACACAGATAAGCCAGAAGGTTGACTCCATTATCATTCAACTTTTCTCAAAAGCCTTTGTTTCTGTCTTGACTTGGTATTTCTTCTTCAGTCTCTCTGGTGGGATTGTTGGTTGAGTGGATTTCCTTTTCTCTCTGGAGTTAGTGGGTGATCTGTGTCGCACTGCCAGTATGCTTGATGCCATCTTTATACTGTTACAGAATTATAGTAGAAGATGCAGTGGATTGGCGACCCCATGACAAAATCGTCCTTAGCTCCTCTTCTTATGAGCCTCACGAAACAGAGGTCCTCACTGTGAAAGAAGTCAAGAGCCACCATGTTTGGCTCCATGAACGGCTCAAACACCGGCACATTGGTAAGGCTTTGGTTTGTTGGTTAAGGAAAGTGAGTGAGTCCAGAAGGATGTGTTCAGCAACCTACCTGAGGACCCTGGATCCAATCGCCACTCAGAGGGGATGGATAATACTTTACTGCTGTCCTAAACTCATCCTAGAAGGCTCTATCTCTATTCATTCATTAATTTTATTGCCTAATTTTAAAAGAATACTTAGACAGGAAAGAGGTTTTTTTTTTGCTTTTTATTTATAATGGCAAGTCCAGAAGCAAGCAGAAGGTTTAAGAATGTTGTTCAAGGTCACTGGACATTTTCACGGTTAAGCCAGAATAAACCTCATGGGAGCTGAGTTTCCAGTTCATTTCCTAGCACATTGAATCACACAATCACTGAGAATGTGGTAGTTATTGTAAATAATGACTTCTTTTTCCATACTTAGCAATGTGTCCTTCCTGACATGAAATTCATTTATGTATTGACTACTACTACTCCAAAAAAAAAAAAAAAAAGCCAAGTATCTCCCCCCCCGCAAAATGTACTGAATATCTTTTATGCACTATACACAGTTAAAATGCATTGCATGTAAATAATAAATAACCATAAGTTTCCTGGTTCGGTCTAATAAATACATTTAACCCAGGAAATAGAGCTAATAAGTAATAAAACATGGAAATAGAAGAGTCAGGGAATATCATTTCGTCTCTGACAAGTGAGAGGGAAATACATGTTTTCAACAGGACTGTATATAGAATAGTTCTAAATCATAGTTCCAAGGGTGATTTCTTTTTTAAAAAATGGCAGAGAAGAGAGAAATCTTCAGCAATCCTTGCCAGTAACATGCATGGTGAAATGCAAATGGGAGGGCAGTGAAACACACCAGCAAGGGGCTTCTGTTCCCACAGCTGAGGAGGCTCCTTCAGGCAGTGGCGAGCTGGAGACCCACCACGAGATGATGCTGTTCCTGCTCTTTGTCCCTTTACTCACCCATTGCTGTCACCGCCTCAGTTGATCTGGGATTCCTCCCTCTCACAAAAGAGGTGCACAGACAATGTACCATCCAATGCTGAAGACTCACACTGATGAATTTAAGGAAGGTTGGAAACCCCACTAATTGAACAGCTCTGCCCTGATGTCGCTGTCCCAGTAGCCACAGTTATTGAGGAGAAATGAATTCTTGCTCAAATACTCTCACTCTGATCCCAAAGAGAGACAAGTGAATGGGCTTTTCATTTCTCAGCTGACATTTGTGGAGAGTGCCCGAGGAAAAGCAGACCTCAATGTTGGTAGGACTTCCAAGGGGAAAGGAGTGTTTTCATTTGTTAGGTTCGCTGGGTCCCCGGCTGGCAATTTCCAAAATGAGTTTAAAAGTTTTTCTTTCCCCAACTCCTGTTGCCCCAGGAAACGTCCATGTCATGGAGGATGGCCGATACATTCGTTTGGCTGCTGAGGTTGGACTTTTGACCCGAAATATACAAATCCAGTCTGATACATCATGCAAGGGGCGCCTGCGTGTGGGGTCTTTCAGGAAGTCCAGCAGGGAAGAATTTTCAGGTAAATGAAATTTTAAGTTACTAAGCATTACCCCTTGGAGCCTATTCAACTGGGACACTCAGAAATTCCAACTGTGAGAATTTTCATTTATAAAACAAAACGTTCCAATTAGATGGCTCCCTTTGTGCTCTGAGAAGCTATGAATTTTCAGTTCTAATCTGTGCTTAATTATCAGTGTGATGTTAAAATAATATACTAGCGATCAGAACATAAGCACATTTTTACCTCAAAGAAAACATCTTCAGCAGATGTGAAATTTCCTCCGCTTTGAAATTATAGATGATTTAATGACCACTTGAATTTTATCTCTTTCCTGAATTTCTATTACTCTTTCCCAGTAGCGTGCTATATCTGACGGCAGACCTCAGCTCATGCTATAAATTAATAGCGTAAATTTAAATAAAAATGATTTCCATATTCTAGACTACTTTAAGCATCAGTTCAAGCTCTCTCCTTTCTTTCAAGCTTTAGCTTTTTTGGAATGCTGTGAAATTATTTGATTTGTACCTTATTTCTTAAACTTATGTTCCTTAAGTATTATCCCAAAGTTGTTTTCCTAGTCAAATAAATTTGGGAAAGACTATCACTGTGGCTCTACCTTAGAAAGTCATTGTGTAAATGAATATGATAAAGTCTCTGAGAAGGTGTGAAATAAAGGATCTAGCCATTTCCCAAATATATTGAGCAGGGAACGCTTTTTTTTGGCACATCTGTTTCACCAGTCTGGTAAAGGGCAATGTTTGGACCTCAAATCAAAAGTCGGGGTTTCTATTCCATAAAACAAGGTCTTCCTCCATAAGTTCTAGCTCCCTCAGTTCTCAACAGAAGTGATTTTGTCCTCCCCCCCGTCACCCAAGAACATTTGGCAATATCTTGGGGGAGCTTCTGGCATCTGGTGAGTAGATGCTAAACCTCTTACAATGCATGGGATGGCCTCCCACAAGAAAGGGTTATCTAGTCCAAAATGTCAATAGTGTTGAGGTTGAGAAACCATGCTCCGGGAGACCCAGACAAAGGCTGAGTTCTGGTCTTGTAGAAATGAGACTACCCTGCAGTCCAAATGAAATTCCCAATAAGACAAAATAATTCACTATCCTCTCCCGACATAAAATATGTAGAAAATATTGTTGTGAAAATGAAACAGAGAATATAATGTGGCTAGGATAAACATACAGAAAAGATTTATAGGGCATTTAAAATAATCTTAAAAATATGTTATTGCCTCTATCCTGTCTTAATCAAGAAGCATTATTGAACATCATGTTCCGGGACATAAATTGAGCAGAAGTACGTTTTATACTTATATCACCCATAGTCTTAAGAAATGCTTGAGGGAAGGCCCGGTGGTGCAGCAGTTAGGGTCGCACGTTCTGCTTTGGCAGCCCGGGGTTCACCAGTTCGGATGCCGGGAGCAGACATGGCACCGCTTGGCAAGCCATGCTGTGGTAGGCATCCCACATATAAAGTAGAGGAAGATGGGCACAGATGTTAGCTCAGGGCTAATCTTCCTCAAAAAAAAAAAAGAAAGAAAGAAATACTTGAAATATTTTATAGAATTGGCCCTTGTATTCCTTCATGCAGTATCTTTGTGTGGACCTTTTCACATGGGGTCACTGAGACACAGAATGGGAGACATGACTTTGAGGCGAGTGGTCAGAACTCATATTCCTTTCATTCTTATCCACTTCCTAGACCCAGCCCTATAGACAAAAGCACAGAATCTTTAAGCTGGCCGTGCTCATGCTTAGAGCCCATCTTTTTTCTCTCTCTCTCGTTTCCTCTCTCCCCATTTTGTCACCGGACACTTCCAACTGCAAATGAAACCTTTTCAGGCATTATGTGATATTTCTAATGATTCATATTTTTTTAGTGACATTCACTGGCATGAAATACCATGATGGTGCTGAGAATAAACTATTCCATTTTAATGAAAAATATGCATATCCTGATGCCCATAAAATGACCATCCTTTGGCCTTTTGTGGGGAAGAAGAAAGTACCTGATGAGATACATTTTGTTTGTTTGCAGGGGTCCTTCAACTGTCAAATGTGGAAATTCAGAACTTTGGGTCACCATTGTACTCATCCATTGAACTCACCAATGTGTCAGCAGGATCCTGGATTATATCTTCTACTCTGCACCAAAGCTGCAGTGGGGGCATTCATGCAGTTGCCAGTCATGGGATCATTTTAAATGACAATATAGTGTTTCGCACAGCTGGCCATGGCATTGATTTGGAAGGTCAGGCCTATTCTCTCTCTAATAACCTTGTGGTTCTGATGACACAGTCAGCATGGTCCACTGTTTGGGTGGCAGGAATCAAAGTGAACCAGGCAAAGGACATCAACCTCCGTGGCAATGTTGTGGCAGGATCAGAGAGGCTTGGCTTTCACATCCGAGGCCACAGATGTTCCTCTCCTGAAGCCCTTTGGTCTGACAATGTGGCTCACTCAAGCCTTCATGGCCTTCATTTCTATCAGGAAAGTGGACTTGACAACTGTACTGGTATCTCTGGCTTTTTGGCTTTCAAGAACTTTGACTATGGTGCCATGCTACATGTGGAGAACAGTGTGGAGATGGAGAACATCACTCTGGTAGACAATGCTGTTGGTCTTTTGGCAGTAGTATACGTGTCATCTGTTCCACAGAGTTCCATTGGAAACGTACAGATTGTGCTTAGGAATTCAGTCATTGTGGCCACCAGCTCCTCTTTTGACTGCATTCAGGACAGAATTAAACCTTGCTCTGCCAACTCGACATCAACAGATCGAGCTCCTTCCAACCCAAAAGGGGGTCGAATTGGTATTCTGTGGCCTGCATTCACCTCAGAACCAAATCAGTGGCCTCAGGAGCCATGGCACAAAGTAAGGAATGGCCATTCAGTTTCAGGAATCATGAAACTTCAAGGTAGGATGCTTGGACTTCTCCAGACAACAGAATGTCATACATCTGTGCATAGAATTTTAATAGCATTCTGAAATTACATCAGCAAAAGGGTACAGGGAAATGTAGTGTTTACTGTTCAGTTGACCACTGCTGGTGTTGATAACCACTGTGGCGGTTTATAATGACAGTGCATGATTCCTCTAAAAAGTCACATGTTGAAGAGCTTTCACAGCAATTATTTAATTTAATTATGTGATGATCCTCTCAAGTAGGTGTTATTTTTCTATTATACAAAGAAGAAACTGAGATGCAGAAATTTGACCTCACTGAGTTTATTTAGTAGTTGGTGGGGCAGCCAGGCTTAAAATCAAAGTTATACCACAACCTACAGTTCCATCTGCTATCAGATCTCTTTTATACTGTTGTATTCTCTCCCCACTGGATCTTGATCAAATCTTTGATGAAAAGTATTGCTCTTAAGACGTTAATATGTTGGAATATTCTTCTATTTTGCGTACAATGTCAGGTCCTGAAGAATTACAGATGTATTAAGTCAACATTTATGTGAACTCCTGGAACTACCCTGGATAGCTTAAACTAACTCCTGGACATACATTAGTACAAGAATATGTAGTTGGGTAGTCTGTATTGGTGGTTGATAGTTTACATGATCTAATGTTACAATATCTTAAAATTTTTTTCAGACGTCACCTTTTCTAGTTTTGTGAAGAGTTGCTATAGTGATGACCTAGATGTCTGCATTCTGCCCAATGCAGAGAACGTGGGAATCATGCACCCAATAACAGCAGAGAGGACCAGGATGCTAAAGATCAAAGATAAAAACAAGTTCTACTTTCCTCCTTTACAAACCAGGTGCCAGTTTTAGTATTTATAATAAGCTATACTTATGAAGTATTTGGAAATTCTTCAAATCCTTAAGCATGTTTTAAAAAAATAAAATTATCAATGGGAATAGAAGTAAGTCCTTCTGGAAAAGTAGGGTAGATTGATTGAATGTCCTAATTCTTTACCCCTCCATGTTTATTCCCTTTGATGTATGATTGTTGCAATCTCTCTCACTAAAGAGGCAGAGGGTACTTCTCTCCCTTGGATCTGGGCTCAGCCATGTGACCTTCTCTGGCTAATAAAAGGAGCAGAAGTGATGGAGTGCAAGTTTTATTGATATTGTTTTATTGTTTTGTCTTTACTAGAGCTATTTCTTTGGTATGTTTTCAATCACTGGAAAATATTGACCCCAATTCTTAAATCTTTCATGGAGTGTGGTGTCACTAGTCTTCAGAAGGAAGCCTGGGAGCCCTTGTAGGAACCAGTGGGTAGAAGGAGACCATGTCAGCTGTCAGGAATCCCTGAACTGAACGATGTGGCTTAGCAGATATTGGCGGTCAGACCAGATCATATGTTTAAGAACTACTCTAGCTCAAGAACTATAGTTTTATTCAAAGATCTGAAAGCTAGCTAACGAATTTTGGGCCATAAAAAGGAGAGGGAAAGTTGGGAGCAAAGATAATGGGTTACGTTTTCTTTCCCACAACATTGGCAAACTCCTTTAATTGGAAGAAAAGAATCAAGAAAAATCACCCTAATTAAAAAGTTTATGTGTTTGGCCCAATACCAATCTCTTTTTGATGGCTTTCCCTGAGCCACTTTTGGTGCCTGAACATTATTAGGTATGTAATTTGTGTTATTCTGTCATTTTTCTTCTACTGTCCAACTTTCCTTATGTTCATGTCTTACCTATGGGCTGAAATAGTTTTAACGCTAAATGATATTAGCATCTGATTCTTTGTACTGTACCTGGTTGGCATAAAATAAATATTTAATATTATTACTGAAGGTACCTAAAAGTATTAGACCAGGGGAAATCAAATAAGTTCTCTATAAATCAATGTTAGAATTGTCCATAACTTGTTTATATACCCTGCCTGACTCTAAATTCTGGAAGTCTGGGAACCATATCTATATTTATCACCATTGTATTTCCCAACCTGTAAGTAGTAGGTTTTATACAGATATTTGTTGAATGAGATTATCTATTTTTACCTTGTTTGTGTATAACACAAATATAATTGATATTTATAGTGATAATATTAAATTACTGCAAGGCCCCAAAGTTCCATAAAGAAATGATGACATTATATTCAGTAGATATTAGAATTAGGAGCATTTTACTATATCCCGCATCTTAGAAAATTAGCAGTCTAAGTAAAGATTATATATCCAGATATCCAGAATATTTGTTTAATAAGGATGTCTTTCTTCTTGACCATATAATTGGGAAATAACATTTTCTATAGAGTTTTATTTCATATTTATGTAACATTATTAATATAAAATCCTGTTGAATTTATTTTTCATAAGGTCAGTACTACCAACATGTTTTCTTTTTGCTGCTTGTCATCAAATGAGAGAGTTGCTTTCTGTCTGTCTTCACAGGAAAGATTTAGGAATACTGGTCTGCCCTGAATTGGATTGTGAAAGCCCAAGAAAGTATCTCTTTAAGGATCTGGATGGGAGAGCCCTGGGTTTGCCTCCACCAGTTTCTGTATTTCCTAAAATCGAGGCTGAATGGACTGGGTCCTTCTTCAACACAGGTCAGTCACATTTGAACTCGAAGCTTCCAGTAGAGGGAGCAGGCATGTGAAGGAGCTGGTTTGGCTGGGTTGTCTAGTGGGAACAGAATGTCCTGGAGAAGAACTGAGTTATAGAGTTGGAGTCTGTGCTAATATGCTGCTCAACTCACCTGTATCACAGGAATGTTGAGTGATGAGGAGATGTCGTGACATCACTGTTGTGCTTTCCAAGAGATTGCCTGTGACTATGTCAAAGGCACAGGTTCCCAATACCCAGCTCTGTGTGCAAGTGAGGAGGACAGTCACCTAACTAGCTCGGTCGCCTAGGCCTGAAGCAGGGCTGAGAGCTCAGCGTTTCACAGTGTCTGCCATGGAACCAGCTCCTCTGGCTTCTGAGTCTACCCTTCTCTTGCACCAGGACTTAAAGGCTCTCCCTGTGGAGACCGTGCTTGAGTAGATGGCATGCAGTTTGTCTTCCTTTTCTCCATCTTCTAATTGTCCCCAGGGGCTGTGATCAAAATTTCTTCTTCTTCTTGCTTATACAACCAAAGCCCATTTAGCTATCAATTTTTATAGCTGGAGCCCTGGAGAGATCATCGTCTTTCTAGTCCACAAACAATAAGATCTGAGTTTCCATTTGAAAATTTCTATTTGAAATTTTCCCTGGCTTTCTTCTGCCTTCAGTGCTTTATTCTTTTCAGACTTCTCTTCTAGTCTCCTTTTCCTCTTTTAAGTTCTGAACATATGAATGTCCCAGGACTATGTCCTCAGATCTATTTTCTTTTCTCCCTAATCATGCTCCCAAATCCAAGGTTGAAATACCATTTAACGCTGATGACTTTCCATTTATATCTCCAGCCTAGACTTGACCCTGAACTTTGGTCTGGTGTATCCAACTGACTCCACTGGGAGGGATAATCTGCCTCTTAGACTTAACATGCCCCAGATGGGATTCTTGCTCTCTGTGCCCATCCGCAACCTGCTTCTTGCCTAGTTGACTATATCTCAGTGATTGGTGCCATCACTCATTATAACCTCATTTAATTTAACAAAATCTAGGTGTGATCCTTTCTTCTTCTTCTTAACCCAGACTCTCCCGCTTCTAACCATCATCATCTCTCACCTGACAAGGGACTAGCCTTCTAACTGATCTTCTTTCTTCCATTCCTGTATCCTGTAGTCTATTTTTCACATGATAGCCAGAGTGATCTTTTCAACTTTCTGTGGCTTTCCATCCCCCTCAGAATGAAGTCCAAACGACAAGCCTGTAAGTCTTATTATAGTGTCTGAGTCCTGCCTACCTCTCTCACTTCGTCTTCTGTGACACCCTTTTACTTACTCATCATGGTCTTACTTCTCCATTAACATGATAAGCTTATCTCTCCCTCAGGGCCTTTGCAGTGGCTATTTCCTCTGCCTGAAATACCCTGTTCTCACTTTGCAGAGCTGGCTCCTTCTGTTCAAATGATAACTCCTCAGAGAAGCCATCCCTGACCAGTCTATCTAAAATAATCATCCCTCCATTATTCTCCATCCCTGTAATGCCTGCTTTATTTTTTGTCAGAGTTCCATTACTTGAAATTATGTTATAAATGTACTTGTTTAGTTGTTGATTTACTCTTTACCCTTTTAGAAAATGCAAACTTGAGGAGGGCAAGAATTTTGTCCTGTTCATTGCTGTATATTTGGGAAGTGTTCAACAAATATTTGTTGATGGACTGATCAAGTGAATGAATTATTGATAACCAAAGAGAACATTAATGCTGTTTGCCCCAAACCATTCAAGAACATGAGGAAGAATCTGAGGCCTTCAGGTCATTGGTTTATAAGGATTTATCTGTAATATGGAATCCTGGAACCAAGGTGTTTTTAGGTATCTTTTTATTTGTTTCCACCTTTCTTGCATTTGAACAATTGCTACTTTATAGCATTTGGCATTTAGAGAAGTTTCTACATAAGTCTTTTAATTATCATACAATTACATGCTTCAACACTTCGTATTTTTCTTAAATATTTTCATAGGTTGAAGGCTTATCTTTGCAACAGAGTGACAAACTGTGGGGACTACAGTATAGGTTTTAAAAAGTCAGTGCTGAATGCACGGAACATACTGAGTAAATATTCATTTTGATATGTTGGTTATATCTGTTGATTATAACCGGCAAATTCATTTTTGCACAGAAGAATGAAATTCAAGGAAATGTACTTATTCAGAAAATATGTGCAGAATAATAAGAGAAAAAATGATAGGCAGTTACTGTCCTATTTACCACTAGACCTACTCAAATAGCCTTCTGTAGTAAGAATCTGTTTTACGTAAAAGTAAGAATTCTGTTTTAAGAATCATCCCTCTGTTGCAGGTGTTTATGCTATTGAGAAAACATCTTTGTATTTTAAAATAAGTACATGAATAATTGTGGGGCTTGCCTAAACTTGTAGTTTTTGATGAGGATCATATTTCTGTTGAATCAGTAGCAAGGGATATGTGTTCCAGGGTATTGAATGAAAATTACTTTTCAAAAAAGAATAAGGATAGAAGATTGATCGTTTCTTAGTTTTGGTTGCCCCAGAAGCAGACCCTGATACAAGGCTTGGAGTCCAAGTAGTTTATGTGGGGCGTGAACTCAGGAAAGTAGAGAAGTGGGGGGGGTGAGACAGGGAAATGAATGAAGCCAGTAGAGGGTATGTTATCAAACTGGGTACCACTGTGGAATTCAAGTTTGGTAGGGAGTTCAGATCTGGTAGGGAACTCCAGGAGACCATGGGAACATCACCCCAAATTATCCCAGCTAAGCCATGAAGAAGCTAAAGTATTTATACTTCAAATCCTTACTCATCATTAGCTGAGGGATACTTCCGGGTCATTAACCATCCTGCCCTTTGGCTGTCCCTGAACACAGGCCAATTGTGCTCTTTCCTATGACCAGGAAAAACCTTTCTCAGAAGGGAGTCATAGGTTTTTACAGTAGCAGTCTTTGGTGTGCCGAGGGGAGTGCCAAAAACAGAGGTGTGGCATTGAAAATGTCTGTTACAAACAGGAGCTCTAAAATGTCGATCAAATACTCACACTAAGGTAGGAATAATAATATTCTTTTGATGAACTCTTAGGTGGTTACCACATGGTATAAGTACACTGTGTGGGCAAAAACATGCTCTTGCTGCTGGTTGTAATGCTATATATTTTATTTTTTACCACTCTCTGTCTTGGTTGTGAAACATGATTCAATGGTAAAACTCCAGCAGGTATTATAATATTATATACTGTTTATTATCAGTGTGTGGACGAGCATGAGGACATGTGTGAGTGGCTGAAATGCATATAGGAAGGTGTATACCACTGACTGCCTTAAACTCCTGATGTTTGAAAGCTTTATAACATTTTAAATGAGATTGCTATGGGTTCCCACTTTAAGGATTCCCACAGTATAATCTGCTGTTTACTGTACTAAAAATACAATCTGTGGCCTCTTGCAATAGAGGAGACAACACATAGTAAATGGTGCCTTCTGGGTATAAAGGACTGTAGTGTTTTCCTTTGACTTCCAAAATATAAATAGATCCCTTCCCTAATTCAAGTCCCTTTTATTTTTTAAACCATTTTCTTCTATATTACTCTCCAATTCCTGTCTACAATCTGGTGGAAGAGAAAAGCACAAATTTAATCTTAAGAGAATTAGTGTCTGTTTTGTATTTTCCCTCTTCAAGACAAGAATCTGTGATCTTCTGTAAAACAGGGAGAGCAGGGCAGCAAAGATGGACATGGAGACACTGGAACCAACTCTCATATGTATTCCAAATGGTGTGGTTTGACATACCCTTCTGTCCTTTCTTTATTTTATTAACAAAAAGTTAGGAGTCCATTGCCTTTGAGGTTTATTTTTAACTTGAAAAATACCAAACTTATTTTCACCTATAAGTTCACAGGCAAAATTACCCACTCACATATCCATAGGTCCCAGCATATTGTCATGTACTTCAGCATTAGGAGCAAAAATTATCCCTGTGGATCGGCTGTGAGGAATACTGTGCCAGTGGGTTTTGCTATCTGTGTAATGCAGGGTGTGTAGCCAGGGGAAAAGTGAGCTGTTAATTTTGTTTTGTACTTATCTGTAAGTTTGCATTTGCAGCCAACTTTGAAACATGCGTGGCACTAGAATGTAAGGCAGCTAATCTCAAGCAGGAGATGCTCTAAGAACCATTTGCATTTTATTCTGGAAAGGATTTCTTTTGATTATGGAGGCATCTGATAGTCCCCAAATCCAAAATCATTTATAAAAACAGAGTCTTGAAATTAATATCACATTTGGGTAGGACTAGATAGATACCAGAGCTTCCCAGTCTAGCTTCTTACTCATTTCCTGTCTGTCCCAGACTACGAATGGATGGCATCACCTCTCAGACCAGTTCATGCATGTGGCACACCAGTGTTGTCAGAAGAGGACTGAGAAATCAGAACTTTAGTTTCAATGGCATTTTACAATTTCTCAGCCATGAAGAAGAAAGCAGAAGGGAGGTAAAACAGAAGCTATCATTCCTTGAACACCAACACCCTTTACGTGCTAAGTGCTGAAAATGGCATTTTCATTCATTCAGCAAATGCATTTTTAACCACCTATTGTCTACCAGTGCCTTTCCAAGGATGGGAACCATAATTGTGAACAGGACACATTCCTGCTTTCATCAAACTTATGTTCCAGTGTGTGTATATATATATATTAATAAAAATATGCCAACAATGATGACAGCTATGAAGAAGATAAAAGAGAGTTTGGGGCTAGAGAGGTAGTTTGAGCTGTGTGTGTGTGTGTGTGTGCGCGTGTGTGTGTGTGTAATGAAGTTATTTGAAATAGAGTTACATTTCAAATGAGTCCTGAATGAGAAGCAAGGAGTCACTGCTCTGAGCAGAGGGAGGAGCTTTCCACGGAGAGGGACCAGCCAGAGCAGGGGCTCTGAGACAAGAATGGCCTCAGTGTGTCTCTGGAGTGGGTGGAAAGGAGACCAGTGCAACTGGTGTGCAGTTAATGAGAGGGGGAGTCATTGGAGGCAGCCAGGAGCCAGCTCCTTTATAGGCCAGAGTAATTGAACAGGATGGTGTTAGAGGGTTTTAAGAAGGGTGATGGCAGGATTTTATTCATTCTCTGGAAAGATCATACAGGCTGCTGTGGAGCACGTGGATAATGGGTGGGAGCAAGACTGGGAGCAGGCCGAGCAGTTAGGAAGTTGAAGAGAAGTGGGCCCTAGAGATGTGCGACTGCCTGAGTGATCCACTGACCTGTGCTGGCCCACAAACTCTCGCACCAGTCTACAACGAGATAATGACAGAAATGTATCATTTAGAAACAGCATTTTGACAGAGTAATTTCATGTCTGTTGAATCTAATAAATAAAACCTAAGGCTTTTATTTTTTATGTCTAATTGGTCTGATAATTTATATTGTATTTTTAAAAGAATTGGTCCTAGGTAGACTATACATTTTAAAACAAACAAAACGAAACAGAAACCTTAGTTCTCCTGCCAATAAATTTGGTATGCTTAGAACAGTGGCTCCCAACTGGCTTATCATTCGAATCATCTAGAACATTAAATGTTCATTTGCATGTTGGGGGGATTTTGAGTCAATAGATGTGTGTGAGGCCCAGGTGTTTGTGTTTAAAAACAGACACACACACACACACACACACACACACACAGCCTCCTCAAGTGATTCTGCTGTGCTAAGGTTTGAGAATCCCTATTCTAGAGTTATATACGCCCTTTGAAGTAAGTAGGATGTTAAGACAACAATTAATATTTTTAATATAAAAAGTGGGCAGTTGCAATTTCTCATGAAAAGTCAAGAGTTAGCTCTCTGTGCCAAATACCAACAGACATAAACATACTTGTTATATACACACTGGATATATTCTGAAAGTGAAAAGACCATCGACTAAAAAGATACACAAGTATTTACAATCTAAATTGTCTTTGGATAATAAGAATACATTAAGCCTTTTTTTAACATAGATTCTTTTTCCTAGTATTGAAGTGAGTTGAATGACCTCAAATTGTTGCTTTCATAATACATCGCTGGATAAAAATGGGTTCAATGCTAAGTTTATTTTTTAAATTCTACATTGACTCGTTATATTAGAAACCTGAACTCATGATAAGCTTTTCCCACACTTGCCTGACCTCATTCCCAGCAAAGGACTGTGGTCTGAGCAGGACTTCTGACCAAAGCCACTTCGGGGCAGGTGCGAGTTTCCCATTCTTTACCGTGAAAGGAGGAGAAACATTTTTCAAATTGTGTTACTTCTTGGACAATTCTTGAGAAAGAAAGTTATAAACCGTTGTAGAGACCTTAACAGTAACTGGCCTCAAATCAAAAATAAGAGATTAGCTTGATAAAAAAGCAAATAAAGCTGGCATTTGACTGTCAGCCATGGAGTGATGAAGTGGTTTCTAGCTGAATAATGGGAACGCTCCAGTAATGTGGAGACGGAGGCTCGGCTGCTTGACAAGCAGAGAGTGGCTAGCATTTTCTCAATTTTTTCTTGCTAGATCTTGAAATGTGTCTTTTCTTTAAGCTTTCTAGGCTTCCCTTTCTTCCCATTTGTCCTGGGAATGACAGCAAGATGGTATTATAAAACGGGAGCGGGAGAGGGAGGGAGGAAATAAGGGGAGAGAATGGAGAGAGGAAACGGTTGTTAGAAAATTTGTCTGCCAGTATCTGTGCTGGCAGAGGTCTTTTTCTTCTAGCTAGAGGGGGAAATACCATTCTCTTTTCCCAAGCAATTATAGGCCCCAAAGATTGAAACTTGGTATATAGCTCTTTAATCTCAGCAGATATTTATGGTTAAACATTAGACTTTTAGGATTCCAGATGTCAGGGTATTAAAATATAAAGGCACAGTGGAGTCTCAGAAAATATTAGACTCTTTGGGATATGTGGCTGCGGGGATTTCTATCCCAAGCAGAGGAGGATAAAGCTTCCGGTAATACTTTGTAAGACCCAGAGACACCTCTGCCTCACCTTATTCTCTCGCTCCGCCGTGGCTGGCCTGGTCTCCAGGCAGTGAATGGCATAACAGCGTTTGATTGCATTTGAAATAGTCCATACTGTGAAGTGGAATGATTTTCGTGTGTGATTTGTAAAGGATGATGTGAAGAGGCATCTGATCCATGGGAGCAATTTCCTTTTCCTTTCTTCAATCTAGATATTTTATTCCTGTGATTATCTCGTTCCTCAAATCTCCTGTTAAAATCTAATACTTCTTGAGTATCTGCCATGTTTCTGACTCTGTCTAAGACCTTCAGATGAATTATCTCATTTAATGCCATCAACAGGCTCTCCCCTATGAGAGAAATCTTCCTATTGCCTCCATCTCATAGATGTGGAAACTGATATAGAGACATTAGATAACTTGCCCAAGTCACATGGCTAATAGAAGATTCGAGACTGAACCTATGTTTTTCACCCCCGCTGTACTATACGTGCTACCGTCCTTCTGTTTTCTTCCTTCTTTCTCTATATTCTCAGATGTTAGCTCTCTTAGATCTATCAGCTTTCTCACACACAAAGCTCTGTCTACACAGAACAAAGAAAAGTGAGACTGTGTAATTATTCCAGCAATTATCCACCCCAACTAGCAATAATAATAGTTACCATTTATCTAGCATATTCCATGTGCCAGGCATTATGCTAAGTGGTTTATAAACATTCCCATTTATCCTTTCAACAACCTTAACATGTAGGGATTATTATCCCATTTCAGCATTTGAAGAAATAGGGGTTTAGAGAAGTTAACTAATTTTTCATGGTCCCACAGCTAGAATGTGCAGAACCAAGATTTAAATCTCTATTTGTCTGACTCCACAGTCTGGGCTCGTGACCACTTCTAGATAATTATCATCATGTGGTCTGAATCATCTGGTGGGGTGCAGTACAGAGATATATTTAACAGAATAATTCACATATTTCCACTTTATATGGTAGTAAATAGATTTTTAGATTTTAAAAAATAACTATCAATTACTGTAAGGCAATTACAAAGGCAACGTAATAACCACAAAAAACTTCATTTACATTCTCTTCATCATATATATGTGTAGCCCTCTTCCACCATGTACAAACTAAATGGACTTAGCCAGGAAAAGCATTTTGCCAGTGGTAACCACTGGAGGTTGTGTGATGAGGGTGGGATGGAAGCTTTGGTCATGAGATCAAAAATTTATTACGGTAATTTATCTGTAGCTTCCTCTTTCCCTCGATGCATTGATGTAGGGTATTTTTTTTTTTTTTTTTGCAACTTAGACAAATGTTTATGGAGTGCCCAGCGAGAACAAAGCACTATATACTCTTAGAAGTGACATCAAGGTAGATAATAAACCATTCCTGCCCTTATGTGTCGGGGTAGAATGTCCATGTTACAAAAAGGAGAAAAGTAGTTGGTATAAAATTGGCACAAAGTACACTGGAGAGATCACGTATAGTGAGGGATAGAGACAAAGGCTCTAGAAAGGAATGGAATTTGCCATGAGCCTAGGCCATTGGGTGAAGCTTTAAAGGGCATATATGAAAGAGGCAAGTAAAAGAGTTGTGTTTAGAAGCAGCAGACACAGGGTTGTCCTCTGTGTTGCAGCATAGCAGCCTCCTGTGGAATGTTCCCTGGCTTCTACATGCAGTTGAGTCTCTGCCTCTTTATATCGTTGCTTTTCTTATCATTCAGTTCCATCAGAACACATCTCATGCTCCCCTGCCATTGCCTGACAAGCCTGCCTACTCACCAGACTGTGAGTACCTTGAAGGCAAACATCTTGGAAGTTTTAGTATAATCTCTGGAACATAATATATGCTCAGTAAATGTTTGCTGAATGAGGGAATAAATGGGTGAATAAATGACTGAAAAAGTCAAGAATTCACATTTAGTTTGCTAGTCAACTATTCCACAAAGTAAATTTTCTGGATATACTTAATGTACATTTGTTTTAGCATTGTCAAAGAATGTTCCCCATTCACTAATCTCAGGAGATTCTGGAAAATGTGACCCTTGGACAAATAAATGTTGAAAACTCTGACTATTCCCATTTTGGAGATTCACCATGTGCATTAAAATATTAAAGTTTCTGGGGCCAGCCTGGTGGCGCAGCGGTTAAGTTTGCACGTTCTGCGTCTCGGCGGCCCAGAGTTCACAGGTTCAGATCCCGGTGCAGACACGGCACTGCTTGTCAAGCCATGCTGTGGCAGGCGTACCACATATAGAGTAGAGGAAGATGGGCATGGATGTTAGCTCAGGGCCAGCCTTCCTCAGCAAAAAAAGGAGGATTGGCAGTAGTTAACTCAGGGCTAATCTTCCTCAAAAAAAAAATAATTAAAGTTTCTGATAAGTCCTGCAATTAAATTAAAAAACACTATTTAAATTTGTGTTATCCAGTATTTCTCAAACTTTTTAGCTAGAGAATACTTGTTCTTACTACACATTAGTGTCCCTTGGAATTAGTACTGCAGAATGAATTTTGGAAATATTGCCTCATGTTAATCCATTAGTTTGCAGGAATACGTGCCAGTTGGAAAGAGATAAAATTACAGCATCTTTCACTTGGATGGTTCCCTGAAGGTCAACCTGTTCCACTTCCCATTCGTTGCATAGATGGCCTCTACCTGTAACTTTCCCAGGAAGTGGGCGTGCTCTCCCTTATGACTGCCTAAGATATTTTGAACAATTTCGATTGTTAGGATGATCTTTCTATGATTTCTACCCAGTGACCTAGTTTGCCTTCTGTTGTGGCAGAGTATGACTCTAATTCTTTCCATATTACAGCCTTTTCCATATTCAGAGACAGTAAAATAGTGATCTTATAATAACCCCATATGCCTCTTCCAAGCACAGATATTCTAAATTCGCTCTGTTAGTCAGCATATAACAGCTTGCCTTTTAGATCTTCGCTTTCCTGACTGGCTTATTATTTTTTTTAGCACTCAATTCATATTTATTGAGTCTTAAAAAAATTTAAATTGTGGTATAAAACACATAGCATAAAATTTGCCATCTTAACCATTTTTAAATGTACCGTTCAGTGGTGTTAAGTATATTCACAATGCTGTGAAACAGGATTCCAGAACTTTGTCATCTTGCCAAACTGAAATTCTACGTCTATTAAACAACTCCCCTTTTCTCCCTTCCCCTAGCCTCTGGCAACCTCCATTTTTCTTTCCGTTTCTATGAATTTGGCTACTTCAGATACCTCATATAAGCAGAATCATGGTATTTGCCTTTTTGTGACCGGCTTATTTCACTTAATATAATGTTCTAATGATTATTCCATGTTGTTGCATGTGTCAGGATTTTCTTCCTTTTTAAAGCTGAGTAATATTTCATTGTATTTATATACCACATTTTCTTTATCTGTTCATCCATTGATGAACATTTAGGTTGTTTCCATGTCTTAAATAATACTGCAATGAATATGGGGGTGCAAATATCTTTCAAAATCTTGCTTTCAGTTCTTTTTGGATATATACCCAGAAATGAGATTGCTAGATCTTATGGTAGTTCTATTTTTAAGTTTTTGAGGAACCTCTATATGTTTTCCATGGCAGCTGTACCATTTTGTACTCCCAACTATAGTGCACAAGAGTTCCAGTTTCTCCACATCCTCACTGACACTTGTTATTCTCCATTTTGGGTTTTTGGGTTGTTTTCAATAGTAGCTATCCTAATGCGTGAGAGGCGGTATCTTATCATGGTTTTGATTTGTGTTTCTCTAATGATTAGTGACGGTGAGCATCTTTTCGTATGTTTGTTGGCCATGTGTGTATCATTTTTGGAGAAATGTCTATCCATATCCTTTGCCCATTCTTTGATCAGGTTATTTGTTTTACTACTGTTCTTGCTGAGTTCTGGGAGTTCTTGATCTATTCTGGATGTTAATCCTTTGTCAGATATATGATTTTCAAACATTTTCTCCCATTCCATAAGTTGCCTTTTCACTGTTGATTTTGCCCTTTGGTGCAAAGAAGTATCAATTTTTTTAAAAAAAGGAAGCTACATAGTCTTCACAATTGTTATTCTTCGTGGCAGCCACATCATCCTTCCACCCAGTAAACGGAAGCATCACGATTTAAGTAACCATTCCTCTATTACGGAACATTATTTCTCGTTCTAGATAATGCCATGAAAATAGTTTGTGCAGAAGTCTTTTCCCCTTTCTTCTTAGTGATTGTTTCTGTAGAATTTATGTTGCCGGAAGTAAAATTAGCAGATGAATTAATATGAGCATTTTATAGTTCTTGATACTTGTTGCTAAATTTCTTTTTTTTTAAATTGAAGTATAGTTGACATACATAGATTGGCCTATTTTTTACATTGTTAAGTTTATCAATGAATTTTTTCAAAATGTAGAAACTAGAGCATTACCTATCCAAAAGAGAATTGTCCAATACAAATGAAAATGCAAGCCACAAGTGTAATGTAAATTTTCTAGTGGACAGGGTAAAAAAGAAAAAAGAAGCAGATAAAATTAAATTTAATAATATATTTTATTTAATCTAATGTATTCAAAATATTATCATGTTAAGATTAATCAATATAAAATTATTGAGATATTTTGCATTTTTATACTATGTCTGAAATTTTGTTTGTATTTTATAGTTACGGCATATCTCAATTCAGAAACTACATTTTCATCAGAAATATTTGATCTGTACCTAGATTTCATACTTTACAATTGAAAAATTAGATTCATGGATAGGAATTGTTTCAAATATACCTAAACATTTTCCAATAACTAATCAGTTTTGCACTTTAAATTATACTAAATTAAAATGATACGCAATTTAAAATTTAGTCCTTCTGTTGCACTAGTCATATACCAAGGGCTAAACAGCTACATACAGCTATGGGTACCACATGGATATCTTTCTCCCCTTGTTTTGGAGGGAAAAATACTGCAGAGAAATGATATTTTTTAAACCTATGTGCTAGACTCTATTTATCACTGTTTAATTCCATTTTATAAGTCATTTTTATAGGTCATCAGATGCATCTTGGGTTTCTAGGATTAGAAACTAACTCCAGAATTAGAAACCATTCTAGAGACCAGCTAATTGATTCAGGGCATATAACTCAGTCAGTAAAAGAAAGAAGTTGCCTAACCCTGATTATCTGCCACTTGCAGGAGCTACTGTTTACATACCCAGTCCTCCAAACAAAGCATCAAGGTTTTCCGAGACCAGGAATTTTACTACTCAAGTTAGTGACTCCTTGTTGAGAAGTCTATTCATATTTCTCTGCTTTGTTATATGAGAAGCAGTAACATCAATGTTCCACAAGAGGGGCTATTTTTGAATACCTGTAACTAAACGAAATGACTTAACTATTTGCCATGATAATATACTGGCTCTCTCTTTCCTCTTTCTCTTTTTCATTTTCTTTTCTTTCTTTCTTGTTCCAGCTCCCTATCCCTTGGATTATTTCCAGAACTTCATTGAATAGTAAACTGTGTTCCTATTCTTTAAGTTTTAATAATGGGGGAATCCTGCACCGCTGTTTTTGTTTCTTTGATACAATAGTATTGAAAGATTTAGGAGGCAGAAGCTCAAACTCTAGCTTATTTTATGCCTAAAGGCAGATGGATATTTGTCTATTTGATTATTTTATATTTTTGTATATGTGTGCGTGAGCGTATTTCAATGGAAGGAAATACCAATAAATAGTATGTCCTACCGATAAATAAAACACTTGTGCCTTACCAATGGGTACCAAACAATTTTATAGTTGAGCCCTTCTCATTTCAATATTAAAGATCTGAAAGATTCTTTGATCTAGTTTTCAATTGTTTCTCCACATTGCACACTCACTAGATGTAAAAAACCAATACTGTATTGTGACAGTTTGAATGTAATCATTAAAAATATCCTAGAAATAGATATATGGAAGGAATAAAAATTTTAAAAGGTCAGAAATAGATCCAAATGCATTTGAGTATTTAGTTTATAACAAAGATGACATTTTAAGTCATGGGAAAATAAGAATTATCCAATCAACGATGTTGAGGCATTTGACTAATCAGTCAGGAAAAAAATTTAAGAATTCATATATTTTTCTTTATAAAAGTAAATCCTATGAGGATTAAAGATAAAAAATGAATTTATAGAATTACCAGAAAATATTGGTTAAGTTATACACTCAGAGTTATGGAGGTCTTTCTTAGCATGAATCAAAATCTAGGATAAATATGTAAATACTTGATAAATTTGACTATATAAAAATTAAAAAGTTCTTCAGAGAATATTAAAAGCTAAACTAAAAAACTAGGAAAAAGTTTGCAACTCATATAGGAAAGAGCCAATTTCCTTAATATACCAAAAAATTCTTACTAATATTTAAGAAGAAAAAGGAACAAACCAACTCAAAAAATATTCAAAGGATTCCAAAATGAATTTCACAGAGAAATAAATACAAATGTCACTAAATATACAAAAAGCCCAATTTCTCTCATAGCCAAAGTGCAAGTTAAGAGCTCTTACACTGAGTCAAGCTGCCTGGAATGTGTCCACTTCCTACCCGTGCAACTCCAAGTGTGTTTCTTATCCTCTCAGAGCCTCCGTTTCTTCATTTAGGAAGTGTAGACATTAATAAAGTATAGTCATATGATTACAGTAAGGATTAAAAGAGATAAGCTCCATAAAAGTGTCCACCACTACTACTAAGAGAAGAATTATACTATTATAATTACTATTCATATTTTTATTTTAGCAATCATATTGGAAATGATGAGAAGTGTGACCATTTCAGTGGTGGGAAGTGTGGGGAAACAGTTCTCTAATGTCACTTGCTGCAGCCTCCTGGCATCTGGCAACCGTCTAAGGACCTCTCCCCAGACTCAGCGACTCCACTTTTAAGAAATTATCGTAAAGATTTTTGTTGAATGAATAAACACAATAGTAAAACATACACAATGAAAAGGAAAAGACTTCTGCCTCTTACGCTCTGCTGTCCTGATCCTCACTGCTACTGCTCAGAGGGAGCCATGGAGAAGTTGCCATTTTTTAAAATCATGTATATGTATTACTTATTTTAATAAGAATAATGATAGTAAAACTCATTTATATAACAAATGAGAATCCTGAAAAATGAGTTGGTTATTATGTAAAGCATGTCAAGAAAAGGGACACAGAAGAAAAGAAATTTTCCTAGACCTGGAAGCCAATCTTTGTACTATGGAATTAGAGACTCCCTGTAGGACCCAATTCCAATTTGCTTAACTCCCTCACAGGAGAAATATTAATAAAAATTGAATATAAGTTTCTGAAAGTAATTGCCATGGAGAAAGGGAGTTGAAGCTGATTTTTTTATGTGCTGTGGATAATAATCTCTTTCCTTTTGGGTGATGTTGGTAAGATGCAACTTTACTTGATCATTGCCCATGTGGAAACGAGCCATTCTCCACATTGAGGCCCTAATTCTCTCTTTCCACTTGAATACTTTGGAGGCAAAGGAGCAGATCCTAGAGCTCCAAGAGACACAATGCGTATAAAACACTTAGCCCCACGCCTGGCTCAGGATAAGCACTAAGTAAATACTAGTGACCACTATTTCATTGGTGCCACTACTGTCATTTATCACGGCTCTAGGTGGGGCAATGGCTTGAACAGTTAGACCATCATATCTTAACTGGTTCTTGTATTAGTTTTCTATTGCTGCCATAACAAATTATTACAAATTTAGTGGCTTAAAACAGCACTCATGTATTATCTCATAGTTCTGCAGATCAGAAGTCTGGTAGATTTGGCTGGTTTCTCTGCTTTAAGTCTCTTAAGGCCAAAATCAAGATGTTGGTGGTTCTGCTTTCCTTTCTGGAGTCTCTAGGAATGAATTTGTTCCCAATCTCACCCAGGGACTTGGCCAAATTCAGTTCCGTGTGATTGTAGGCCTGAGGCCCCCATTTTCTTGCTTGCTGTAGGCTGGTTGGGGGGGAGTCCTGCTCAGCTTCTACGGCTGCTCACGTTGCCTGACTTGTGATCTCCTTCACTTTCAAAGCCAGCAATGATGGATTGCGTCCCTCTCATGCTTTGAATCTCTCCTGCCCTCTCTTCTGCTGCATCTCTCTGATTCTAGCCAGAGAAAGTTCTTTGCTTTTAAGGGTTTGTAGGGTTGGATTGGACCTACCCAGATTATTTCCTCACTTTAAGAGCCATAACCTTAATCACATTGGCAAAGTCCTTTAGCCATAGTCACATGTTCAGGATTAGAGCATAAACATCATTGAGAGGTTATTATTCAGCCTACCGTAGTTCTTTGCAAGGCCTTAGTTTTAGTTGTGGAAGGTGAAAGAATAAGAAATAAGAGGTATTAAGTTGGAATACTGATGCTACCTCTGAAAGATTTCTTCTCTCTCAGGAAAGAAGTAAGACCTAGTTTATCTTGTTTCAGAGCTATTGTAGAAATGTGAAGGATTTCACATCCACTCTGCAGGGTGAATGTCAGGTTTTGATGGAAAAATTATCAGTATAACCTGATTTATTTGCCTGATTATGTAACATTATCATTGTTAACCTGATTTTTGTCTCATTTTTATTACAAGTTGAGGCAAGAAAATATTTTATTTTGATATGCATTGAAATATGTATTTTACACATGTATTTTAAATATGACTGTTTACTATAAACTCTTTGCTATATTTATTTACTATGCTATCGCTTCTAAATACATCCAGCATTTGCCTCGTCCACCAATTGCCCTTGAGTTAAGGGAACCAGAATTTAGGCATTAGAAGCTCCTACGTGTCCAGTGTCTGATGATGCTTGGTGACACAAATGCGACCTTCTATAATAAAGGAAAGCAGCTCATTGTCCCTGGCTCTCTCAGACACATCTATGGCCCACCCAAATAGCTGAGTAGGAGCTTGCAAAAGCTTAGATGAGGGAACACTGCATTCTGCAGCAATTAATTTTGCAGAGGAAGCAGTCTGTTTAAAGATGCCTGCAGCACTCACTAAAATGGGGGCTGTTTTTCAAGGCCACCAGAGCTGCAGTGGGCTCAGGCTGGCTAATCAACAAAACAACAATGCTAAAATATGGTCTCCTGGGTTTTGCAAAAGAAGGGACTAGAGAGGCAATGAATTATGCTCACCTGCTAGAGCTGGGTGAAGACTGTAATTGTTTAGCCCCCTAGCACTACCCTGCAAGGGTTAAAATGACAGAGATATTAGTTGGCCATGGCTAAAATTGTTGGTTTGAAGCTCTCGGCAATACACAGACTGTTATTTACCGGACTTGGTCGATTTACTTCTTAATGCAATAATGACCTGTGAAATGAAACGTGAGCTAGACAATTGTTCCTCATTGTTTCCAGTAAAACATCCTTTCATACCCCATTAAACCACCATTAATTCCATATGAAAGAGAGTCACGCACAAGCACCCGATGGTCTCTCTCTTTCTTTCTCGGACTTTCTTGCCCCCATGCTCCTGTTTTATTTTTCTTCTTTTTCTTTGTATTTTTCCTTTTCTTCCTCTTTCCCTCCATTTCTCCAAATGGAATATAGACATATGGGGTCCATGGTGGGAAATTCCTTTGAAGGTCATGCTGAGTTACAGTTGTTCCAAAACAGGGGCAAGGTTTCAAGGCAAGGCTCTCCGTTTGCCTTGGACATGAAAATAGCTACAGAAACAGAAAAGTTTTTAAAAACAAGGAGCAATTGTTTAGTCTTGTTTAAAAAAGATCCAGATACCCATTCCAGAGGAGTAGGCACGCATGCTTCCACACTGGTTGCTGAATAACCACTGCTGGGGAAGGACGCTAACCAGTGAATGGGTGAAGCACCTTCGCCAGCCTGGGGAGTGGTCCTTCCCACAGCAGGAACACGCGTGGATCACAGTAAGGCCCCCTGTTTTCCAGGAGCCTGATTAGTTTTGAACCTTTTCCCCTTCTCCCTGGACCTATTCTAACTTCTTAATAACTAACAGCCCAACCAAGATGCGCTGAGCTATGTGGCATGAAATGTGCTTCTGTAGCATTCCTTCTCTCTGACCCTTTTCTCCCTACAACCTCATAGCTGGGCTTGTCTTAATTTCCTTCACTGTGTGATTGGAATGTTTGGCTATCCATTTCGCCTCTTGCTGTTTCCATTTCGCTCTTGCTGTTGCTCTATGCTCATAGTATCACTTTAATTCCTGCCTCTGTGGTCACATCGCCTTCTCTTCTTTAGCCAAATGGTCCTCAGCTTCCTTCTTATGAGGACACCTGTGATTATATTTAGAGCCCATCTGGATAATACAAGATACTCTCCCCATCTCAAGATCCTTATTCACATCTGCAAAGTCTTTGCCATATAAGGCAATGTTCTGAGGATTAAGATATGGACATCTTAGGGCCATTCTTCAGACTAACATACTCGGTGATTCTGAGATTCCAAAATTGGAATCTGGAAAGTCCAGATTCAGTGATTTAGTATATTTTTCCACCTTTCTCCTATTGAGAGGGATGAAGGAAAAAGGGGAAAGAAAATGTCCTGATTTTCCTAAGTTACTCTTGATCACACACACTCACAACAGAGCCAAAATAACATCTCACCATCATTTTTTTTAATATCCTTTTTTATTTTCATTTCCAGTTTTGGAGGAAGGTTTATCATCACCATTTGAAATTCTCAACCATTGATTTCCCATCTCTCTCCAAATTGTTCCACTCGAACTTGAATTGTTCTTGGATAGTCAGTCGTTTTATGGGTATAATCTCCGGCACTGGTCTCTATGATAGCACCTAGTAATTAGAAAGTGAGGTAAATTCTCCATATTACCACCTCCAGACATGGCCATGCCTGTTGGCGAATGGATGCTGTGGGAGGTTGAGCACTCACAAGGATTTTCTCTATTTTTATGACAAGGAGAAAGGCCATTTAGACCTACCGAATGAACTTACTCCTGAATCTGTTGTAAAAAAGTGTTCATTGCCTCACCCTTTTCTAGAACTTTCCTGTTGAAAACATATCTGGTGTTGCCCGCAGCCGCAAAGGGCAAGGAATGGCAGGTACCACCAAGGCTACTTGGTTGTTTAAGCAAAGTTTATTGATAGAGGGAAACAGAACAAGGAGCAGGGATAAAAGGGAACAACAAATCGGTACCTACAACATCCACACCGCAATCAGCCGGGGAAGTCCCAATAGTTTGTATGGCAGGTGGGAGTGCCGATTGTCCACCTCTGAGGCAAAGCCTCCTTTCCTCAGTGAGACTTCCGATTGTTCTATGCCTGTGACTCCCTTTTATCCTAAGGTTTCTCTGGGTTCCGACTCAGGGTTTTAGACATTTGAATATTTAGAGTTATTTCTTCTTGTTCCCACAGATGGGATGTTTCTAAACTCCTATCAGGTGCCCGTCAGGGTGGCCAGCTCAGACAAGGAACATGACGCAGGACATATTTTTTGTAACTTGTGTCGTAGAGTCAAGGCCAAAGTGGCCATCTTTGGCCCCGAGCCCAGACACATTCCTCTGTGTGGGGCCCAGGCCCAGCATCCTTGGAAGGTCGGGGGGGGGGGGTCAATGAACTCTGTACATCTGGCATTTCACTATTTGCAGCTGATATCACGGAGGTTCTAGGAGCAAAATCACTCCTTTACAATCATCCAGTCCTAACAGACCAGACTCTTAGTCTCTTCTCAAGTCAGTATTTTTCCCCCATATTAGAATGCCTTTTAATAAAAAGTTAATTAAAAAAGAAATCAGGAATTAGTGAAGTAAATAAATGATTAATGGCTCATTTAAGACAAGTTTCTTTTTTTTTTAAAGAAAGAAAAAACAATCGAGAGTAACCCTTTATTGTTCAGACTGGGCCTATTCCTGTGGCTATTCCATCTTTTGAGATTTCCTGAGGGCCTACATGTCCTTCAAGGGGATATCCTCTCCACTCCAGGAAGAAATGACCTCTTCCTCCTCAGACAACCTTGGAACTTACCTGTGAAGTTGTCATTCATGTTACGTTTTGCTTAGAATGGTTGATCATGTTAGTGTGGGGCTGTGACTTCTTTCCCCAATTTGATTATAACTTCCTGGACAGCAAAACAGATTTATTATGCTGATTTTAGTCTAGTTTAGCCAATATGTATCAATTCTCTATTACAACATAATAATCATTACTGCTGTTACAGTAGCTTCCATTTACTGAGTAGCTCTTACATGCTAGATATTGTGTTAAGTGCTTTATATATCACCTCCTTACAATAAGTTGGGAAGTAAGTCTCATTTTCATCATACTAAATATGATGAAACTGAGGCTCACAGAGCTTAGGAACTTTGTTTAAGATGATTTGTCAAGTAGTAAATCCAGGATTTACGTCCAGGGCTGTCTGAACTCAGTGTGTGTGCTTTTTGCTTGCTGCCCATAACCCTTCCTGTATGTAGGCTGTCTGGGGAATCATGTATAAGTGATAGTCATCTTAGACCTTCAAGGAGATAGCAATTTAGTGTGATAATCCAAGTACCTGACTGTAATGTGAAACAATATAAGATAAGCACCTACAAAGACATAAATAGTACTCTGAGTATACTGGATGGGTGGGATTTTGACAGAAGGAGGAAGGAATATCCCATATTGAGGCAAGAATAAAGGACGCAGAGCTCACAAGGTGTGGGAGATTTTCATTTGATTGTCAAAGGGAAACACGTTGAGAAGAAATGGAGAGCAGAGCCATATTTTGAGAGAGCCTTGAATGCCAGACAAAAGTACTTCTGTTTACTTCAAAAGCTGTTGAGGAGAGCTGTTGAGTTTGAAGGATTCAGAATAGAGGAGGAGCTGGTAGAAAGTTGTACTTTAGAAAGACTACCCAGGCTGCAGGAAGCAGGGTGAAGTTTGGGTTGGACATGGACCAAATGCAAAGACTTGTTAGGACTCTGTCTCAATTGTTTAGATTTAGAGGAAGTGCATTGAGGATCTGGAGGAGATTGTTGGCAATCATAATGTAGGGGATAGTTCAGATCAACGAAAGACACAAGAGAGGAAGTGGAAAGGACTTGCTTCCTCCTGACTGTTGGGGACTGATGAGGGGAAGTCAGCAGTGACTCTGGTGTCCATAGGCAGCATGTCTTGGGGAATGGAGGTTCCAGTAGCAGATATGGGGAAGTAAGAAAGAAGAGGATGATTGCCTGAGCTTTGCCATTAGTGACTTTGGGGTGTTCACTACATGGGAGAAGAGATATCCAGAGATCCAGCTGGTGGCTGGACTCTCTGGGATTAGAGATTGGGAGATAAATTACAGCTAGAGATAAAATCGAAAGTCATCTGAAATTAGGTGGTAGATGAAACAATAGGGCAAAGAAGATTGCTAAAGAAAGGAGAAAGAAAATAAGCTGAAGCCAGAACTTTGGGGAATGCATGGCATTGAGGAGAGCCTTTGCATGAAAGTGTGCAAGCAGGTAGATGATGCCTAATATTTTACTGTTTGTCAGAGATGAGAGGGCACAAAGGTAGGACTACCTCTGTGGGAGCAAATGCTCTCATTGTGTGCTCACTTGCTGGGTTCTGAGATGTGTTAAGGGAGACAATTATTGGTGACAAAGATGGGGTGGGGTGTCACCTAATGAGAGGAGAAGCTGGGCCAGTCCTGTTCATCGACGGAGAAAGTAGGTGCAAATACAATGTGACTTCAGGGATTGGTTCACCCAGGGCCTTGCTGACTCACCCAAATACTTCCCCTACCCATGCTGCTTCTCCTTTCTAGCCTGAAACTGCTACCTTTACTGCCAGAGGTTTTCATTCAGAAAGTCAGTGTTGAGATGTGCACATTCGTTCATTCCTTCATTCACTCAGCAGGTATTTATTGGGCAGCTATTGTGTGCCAAGTATTGTGATAAAGCTGAGTGTTCAACATGACATAAGTCCTGCCCTCATATCTTAGTAGGGAAAGTAAACAGCAAGAGACAAATATATATATAAATATATATATATAGAGAGAGAGAGAGAGAGAGAGAGAGAGAGACAAATATATACTTATATATATGATAAATGCTATAAAGAAGAGAGTAAGAGGCCATAAGTGTCTCATTATTTAGAGTGGTGGTGGGGAGGGGTCCAGGAAGGCTGCTCTTGGAAAAGACATTTAAACTGAGATCAAAACTGAGTAAGAATTGGCCAGTAACGTGACAGGGGAGAGACTTCTAGGCAGAGAGAGCAGTTTATGTGGAAACCCCAAGGCAGGAGGAGCAGAGCCCTAGAGGAAGGAGGGACAGAAGGACTGAACAATGGTGGGCACACAAATGAGTCCCGGTGACGAGGGTGGATGAGTGGGCAGAGCCAGATCCTGAGGAGCCTGTGGGACAGTTCAACAACATCGATTTTTTGCTACTTGCAATGGAGACTGACGTCATTTGCTTTGCATTTGTAAAACTCTGGAAGAATAAATGGAGGTTTGCAAGAATGGATAAGAGAGAGCCGAATTGGCAGTTCTCTCGCAGTGATCCAGATAAGAAAAGCCAGTGACATGGGTTACTCTTGCAACAGCGGAGATTTGCTGGTTTTCTGATAACTTGGAAAATATTTAGTAGAAGATGCAAAAGTTTGATTGATCATAGAATTGATTAAGAATATTCTTTTTGTGTGGCAATGTCGCCCTTGCCCTGACTCCATGGACACACATCTGGAAGCTTTCCTAACGTTTGGAATGCCGAATATGGGTAGTTCATTGAGATTCACTAGAGTTAAAGCATTCTTAAAAATATACACAGCAAGACCTCTTTTAAGACTTTCTTTCTGCTCCATTCACAGAAGATTTATGGCAATATGGCCCCTGTCAGGAACTGTATTGGGCAGTGGGGATACACATCTCAATAAAGAGTGAGCCTGCTCTTGAAGAGCTGTCAGATCTTGCTTTGTTTATGAATTTTGCCAGGAACATAACAAAGTATTTGCTGCAAGAGAGCAATGCTATTTATTGTTTGGTATAATTACTCCAATTGAAAGATTGGAATATTAGTTCTACTCTTCTATAAAGAGAGATGTTTGTAAGGTAATGTGCACTTTATAAAGATGGTAACAAATACTTTCTTTTGATTCTCACAACAATCCTCCAACTCTGTGGCTCTCAGTGAAGTGATTAATTTTGCCCCCAGGGGACATTTGGCAATATTGGAAGACATTTTTAGGTATCATAGCTGGAGGGGTGCTACTAGCATCTAATGGGTAGAGACCAGAGAGGCTGCCATGCTTCCTACAGTGCACAGTCCAGCGCCCTCATGAGAAAGAATTATCCAGCCCAAAATGTCAAAAGTGCTGAGCATGAGAAACACTGCTCTAAGTTGTTTATTTCTTTTTGTACCTGTAAAACAAATTGCCTGAAACATAGTCTAACTCTTAATTTGACACATTCTCTGTTATTCTGAGTTACCCATCTCAGGAGCTTCAGCATCTGATCGGCATTCAAGTGGAAAATCTGTATTTATATATGTGGTTAAAGCTGACCATTTCTTGCACATTTCTATGAAGCAGTGACCTCAATCTATTAAGACCTGGTCATTCTAGCCAAGGAGAGTGTTCACAAGCCTGTGCAGGCTATGGCCTGAATTAAATAAAGCAATGAAATGTCTGAACAGCTTAAGCACAAAAACATATAACCCCATGCCCTATTACAAGACCTTAAATGATAGTTTCCACAACATAAATAAGAAATAAACCCCAAACACATGAGCATTGCATTTGTGTTCCCTGCATCTTGACACAGTGTGCTTGCGTGCGTCATCCCACTGAACTGAATTAGCAACTTTAAGTGCTGTTTCCATGCTTTTTCATTTGATTATACCTCCATTTATACTTGTCCCCATTTTATGTGAAAGAAACTGGAAATATCATAAATCACTTTCATTGAGACCGTCTCTATCGATAGATCACATGGCAGATAATAAATGTTATTTAGAGATTCTGACGTAGCATAATCTTCTCTCTGTGCTCAAATTCAAATCCCACCAGTAATACTGTTATTGCTTAAATTTCAAGGAGATAATCTGAAAAGGAGTTTTTAAGATTTCTTTGTATCCTTCAGAAATTTTACCTTTTAAGCAATGTTAATCCACGTTAGTGAAAGCTGTGAACATTAGTGATGATATTTCGTGATACAATTGCATAAAGACAACTTTTACCTCCATTTTCCTTTTCCAGAGGAAGTAAGCATCATAGAATAAGTGTGCTTATGGTTGCTAGCAAACAGGAGCATGGATGCATGCAGTGAGGCGTACACAGTGGAAGAGCGCAGTTAGGGAGAGAGAGATTTGCATGCAGGCCAAGTTGACACTGGTCCACATGGCATGATTTGAAGGACCTGGGGAAGTGGTTCCTCTCCCTCCTATAACTTCTACTCAACCCACCTGCCCTCCAGCCTTAAGTTCCAATAGAAAAGAATGATCATTGAGTATAATGAAGAATTTTTTGTCTTGAGCAGGTCACTATTAGAGCAGGTTAATGCTCTAAGATGAAGCAGAAATTTTAACCAGTAGCAAAAAACCACTTAGCAAGGTTTCATTTAACCAAAGCTTTCTATATTGGAATACCTTGCTGACGTATTTTGACCTTTGGAAATGAGACACACATGGTAAGTACTTGCAGTGAGTTCAAAGCAAAGAAAGGTCTTCTTGACCTGACCTTTACCTACCACATTGGCTTTATTTCGTAGCAGACCCAGCCCCCTTGAACCCAGGCTACTTTCTTCTCTAATGCTGCCTCATGCATTCATGCCTGTGACCCTTCCACTCTCTTCTCAGAATCCACTTCCCTGCCCTGACTATCAGGTGCTTGTTTACTCAAAATATTAATCAGGGCAAGGAAGTGAATCACTACTCTGAGAACCTTAAGCCATGCAGAACTATTTGGCTTGTGCACTGGGGAGGATGTTGCAATCCCTAACAGAACTGAAGAAAGAGAGGAACCTGGGCCTTGAGGACTACCAGGAATTGGGACCAAGGATTCAATGCTGTCAGCCCCCTCTCTTTGTTCTTTCTGCTTGACTCTGCTCCCGTGACTCTTGGCCTCCTTCCCTCCTGCTGCCAAAAGACCTTTTCTATCTGGAAGGGAATATTGCCTCACTCACCCCAGTTTAGTAATCCTAGCTGAAAAAGGGATTATTCCTCCCAGTGTCTATCTATCAGGCCTGGGGAAATACTGATAATTCCTATTTGGCTTGTACGCCTCTTTCAGGACCAATCATTGGATCTAAAGAAACGAGGGAATATGATTGGTCAGAGCTCGGTTATGGATCCACTCTTGTGGCCAGAAGTCAGGTTCCATAACCCGGAGAAGGGAAAAGGGCAGAGACTTGATGGGCAGCCAAACAGGAGCTGTGAGGTATACTATACTCAGCTCTTGAGACCCATCTGAAGAAGGACCTTGTCAAGCTTTTCTTGACCTGCAGTGGGAGTGGGCATCCTTCCCTTGTGCCTCTGCCTATCAATAAACCTGAACCATTGTATTATATTTGTGTATTTACATAAATCTACGCTGCAAGCTCGCTGAAATCGATGATGCTTTTGGACTATTTGATTCATCCCCCCTTAGCTCCTCCACCTGGATTCAGGAGTGTATCAGTGACTGGTATGAAGGACATGGTCAAGCCAAATGAAAAGAAAGTCATTTCAATGCTACATCCCATTTTGTCTGTCCATTTAGGCAAAGCTAGCCTTATGAAGAGAACATTCTAATTTTTAACCATCTATTGTCCTTCTTATGTAAAACTACTTGAAACAGTTGTGAGTAAAATTGCATTTCAACAAACAATTTAAGACCAAGGGACCTAAAAAAATAATCTGTGTTCCAGCAAATGGGCCTTCCTTTTTTATTATTAAAAATTTATTTTGAGAAATTTTATCATTCAATGGTATAAAAAATAGCATAATGAACACCCATGTACCCACCGTTCATCTTTAAAAGTAAAACATTACAAATTTGCAAAGACAGTTCAAGCCCATTTAAGCCCCTCCCTGATTCCAATTGAATTCCTTTCCTTGTTCCCTTCCAGAGATAACTTATCTTGAATTTGATGTTTCGCATTCCTATGCATTTCTTCATACTTTCTCTTCTTTATTAAGTCTGGTTACAAAAAAATGAATAAACAAACTTCTACCCTGTGTAGGAATATGACCAGTATCAGTGACATTTATCACCCTGATCTATGTTCAAACAAATGTCTTTTCAAGTGAGATGATACATTTCTCCTCATGTCCTCCCAAGCCGTAGGCGTTGACTCTATCAGTATTGTTGAGTAAATGACAAGAAGATTCAAATAGGCAAAGTGGGAATGTGCTCAAGGAAAACAAAACCCAGCTCCCAATTTCATTGAGGGAAATGGAGTATCTCTGGTAAGTGTCTTTTCTGTTCCTCATCAGACCAGGTGTTTCTCAACATCCTGAGAATAGAATAGCCTTAATTCTAGGCATACCAGGTATCTGGGAGAACATCCATGATTTGATAAATCAAAATTGTTGAGGTCTTTGAAAGTGACTCAATTCTGAATCGCTGCTTTCTCTATGTGCTGTTAAGAATTGGTTTTTAGAATTTTTCCTGCCTTTCAGGAAAGAGCATAATGAATTGGAAGGAGCTTGAGTATACTTGGCTCTCCTAGTTACTGGCTCTGTGACCTTGGGCAGGTCATTTATGCTCCCTTAGCCTATTTGTTTGTCTGTAAAATGGGTACAGTAATACCTGTTTTGCCTACTTTTCGGAGTTGCTTTTAGAAAGAAATGAGATCATTCGTGTGACTCATAAACTATAAAGGACCGTAAATATAAAGGATAATAGCTTTGGTGCATGCTATTCTGTGCTTCATCATGGGAGAAGAAATGCTGGAGAGGCTTATTCTGCCTGAGTAAATATTTTTTTGACTTGAATCTTGAGCATAAGAACTCTAATAATTTCCATTTTATCTAATATTTTAGCATTGTGAAAAACGATCTTATATTCATTTGCTTTGACACATCCCTGGTCCAGAACCCAGATGTCAAAATCTATCTACTTACTGATTATGTAAAAGAAGAAAACTGGTAAATGTGAAATTTCATCTTGTACTGTAGCTTCAGAAGAGGCTCCAAGGCTTGAGAACAAAATTATAGATGAGAAAACCTTTACCTTCTAAAGTGAGTTTCCAGAGTTCAGGCTCTGTCCATGGAACTTTCAGCAATGATGGAAATTTTCTGTGTCTGTGCTATCCAATATGGCAGCCACTAGCCACATGTGGGTATAGAACACTTGAAATGTGGCTAGTAGATTGAGGAACTGAATTTCATTGTACTTTGTTGTGATTAATTAAAATTAAACTTACATAGCCACATGTGGTGAGTGGCTACTGTGTTAGACAGTTCAGACTATGACAGTCTATGTTGATCTTGCAAAAGATGTGGCTAAAACCTGACGCAGCCTTGCCTACCCAGCCCTTCATGTACCTCCAAAGTATGTAAGAGAAGATGAGAATTCATTGGGAAGTGGAAGAGGACTGTTCTGGGGATGATATTGTGGACAATTTTCAATGTGCTGTGAATTCTCCATCTCTTCTCACAGAGGGGCAGAGTGTAGTGCTCACCCTCATTGCTTTCTCCAAGTGAGTTTGTTTTTAAGGCATCATGAGGAGATGTTTACAGACAGAGACTGTTGTCTTAGACGTGAAGAAGACTCTACAGGTAAGAGACCGGCTGAAGCGACTTGTGCTGAAGAGCTTTCCACTTCCCAGCTTGCTGCGCAAGTATGTCTGTCCAACAGTGAACCAGGAATGGAGCTTTTAGGGGACTATGTCATGTATCATTTTAACAGAGACACATTCAAGAGGTATGAGGTGATCTCAAGTGAGGGGTAAATACTGGACAGCAGGGGCTACCAGATTCATCTTAAGCAGCTAGCAGGAACAGACGTCACCCATGTCAGGCAGGCAACTGCAGATCCTTCATGTAAATCTCTGTGGAATTCACAGGAGGGCCTGACTCAAAAAGAGTCAGTTTTAGACATCTGCACTACTCAGAGGACATCAATGCCAGATTATGAATGTCTCAGTCAAGGAAGACCTCTTCTTCTGTCCTATATTGCTCTTCCCTCTCTCCACTCGAGATCCTAAGCTCAGCTCTGGAGAACCAGAGGCTTTGTAGCCAGCAGAGGAGGAGGAATCAAGGTGGGGAAATGGTGCAAAGCCAACCACAGTTTTTCCTATCACAGATTTCTCAGGTTGAGGTAGACCCAACTGAGGCAAGGAAGACGTTTTCAAAAAGATTTAAGTTTTGCATTGGATTGGACTAGAACTTTTGATATGTGAAAGTGATCAGAAAAGCTATGTCATCTACCTAGGGTTTCATCCAGGATCTGAGAAAAATCATTTGTCAGCATGAGTTTAAATGAGAAATGGTTAGAAAGACTAAATTTCCTCTCTTGCACCTGCTGAGTCCAGCTCATTCAGTCAACCGATTACAATAAGGATAACTGTAAATTACTAATGACACATTAATAATGATGGTGATGAATAGCTAACATGGATCAAGTGCTTACAACCTGCTAGGCGACACTTCTAAGCATTTTGTCTGTTTTGACCCCTTAGCTGCAGACACGTATAGAACTGATTCCTCTATGAGGGAGTTCCCATAACTGGACTGGAAGACCCTCTGAGTCACATTGGAAGACAAAGTCAGATCTGCTGGAAAATCACGATCATCTCATATTTATTAAAGACACTTACCAAACATTTCACATGCATTATTTCATTTACTACTTTAACAGTATTATGAAATAATTACTCATTTCATCCATTGCATAGACGAGTGAATTGAGGTGCAGAGGAGTGGAGTCAATTTACCTAATGGCAAGTCTAGGCTGGGGATCTGGGGCTGTTGGACCTCAATGTCTGCTCTCTGCCGATACTCTACGACAGAGGAAAGGACCCATGCTGCCCTGCTTTCTTGTCTTGAAAACAAGCACGTTAATTATAAGGAACAAGAAAGTGACTTGCTCAGGCAAAATAAAAAGTTGGTAAATTTGAACATTGCAAAACACTTTGGGTGCTAATTAATAAAAAAATTAGTTTTTTCTCTTGCCCCAAACTCTTAACTTTAGTGTAGAGAAAAGAGAATACAGAAAATGGCTCAAAGGGACAGTCAACATGGGTCACTGCAAACATAGGAAAAACAAAAGCAGGGGAAACTCTTCATTTCTGACCCCTTTGAGTACTCCTGATCCTCTCAAATCTTCTTCCTCTCCACTTTATTTCGTTGTTGTTCTTAAAATGAGTTCCAAAACCCCAGAGAGGGATAAGGCTCTTACCAAGAAGAAAAGGAGGAAGCTATGCTCTTACGGTTCAGTGTATTCTGAACTCTTGAAATTTGGGGCCTATTTATACTTCAAGACAAACAGAGATCATGTTAACAATAGCAGATGTTGCAAGGGACAGATAGGGTTTATTACAGGCAGATCTATGTGGGGTCAGAAGCAATAGGCTCTTCCTGTGGAGGAAGTCGGATGGGCAGCTGCAACTTGGCTCGAAAGGGTTCATTATTGTGTTACAGCCCAGGCTGAGAGCACAGTGTGGTGCCCATCTCCGTTGGTTGGATGCACGTGCAACTTTGCTACTCCTCAGACAATTTTCTGGATGGTCCCAGGAGTTACTTCCAAAACTGAGTAGGTGGCTCAAATGCAAGGCAAACATCTAACCATTTTGAAAGGGCTAGAAGACAACTCATATTTGCAAATATGATTGGAAGCATTTATCTTTCCTCCCCCCCCCCACCGCCACATCTTCTAAATATTAGCATTTAATAAAATACACATTTCTTTCATTTATTTTGAACTCCCTCCAAAGCCAGCAAATACCAGAATCTCAAATGTTATGATAGGATAGGTTCTTTATTGGTTTGTTTTCTTTTCATTCTTTCTGTTTTTACTGTGTGATTCTTTTTCATTATAAATCCTTATGTTTCCAACTCAAGGAGCCTGACTAATCAGAAGGGCTTCCAGCAGAGGTAGACAAATATTCTCAATGCGGTCCTGAGACCCTACAGATGGAGATAGCTCTGCTATTCACAGGAAATGAAGAAGTCAGGTCCATCAGAGACAGGGGATTTCCTCTTCAGATAAAATATGTTAGCTGTTGCATATTAGCAATATAAAGCTCAGGAGTAGAGACAAGATGGTTTCAGATGGTGGGGGAAGTGGCCTCTTCTTATTCTGGATGCCACTGAAAGAAACGCCTGAGATAAAGTTTGCACATAGGTTATTTATTTGGGAGGTGGCCCCAGGGAGCGGGAGTTGGGGACAGCAGTAATGAAACAAAGGAGAGAAAGCAACTTAAGATGCCTATAGGAGATGCTTGATCCTGTGAGGCTTTCTCAGGACCCTTATGAAATGTATCTCAATACTGCCCATGGGCAAAAAGAGAAGAAATAGATTCATGTCTCTAATTGGTCAAAGACAGCCTCAACTCCAACACTTCCTGATTGCACATGTATGCATGCTAAGTGGTTCATCTCATGCAGTAGCATCAGAGAAGCCCGGGGGCAGAAAGCAAGGCACTGTCAGCTTTCTCCTGCATGGAACTGAGAGCTACATCAGTGGCTGGAATAAAAGATGGAACCAAGAGGATTTGAAGTGGCATGCAGAGGTGTCCAACAACCTTTTAAGGAATTGGTTATTGTAGGGTGGCAGTTCATAGTCAACTCAGAAAGGTATGAGCTGAGGCCCCATCTGGGTGACTTACCAGCTCTGTATCCTGGGCAAGTCACTTGCTCCTAGCCCCACTTTTCTCATTTTTAATTTAATGACACTTTTCTCATCTGGTTGTTGTGATGAGTAAATAAATCACGGAAGCTTAGTGCCTAGTATAGTGTGCATATTCAATAAATACTCTCATTTTAAATAATAGTATTAATAATAGATATATATTTGATGAGTTTGGCCTGAAGCTCAGACCAATGGTGGCAAAACACTCTTTAGAGAAATGAAAAGGAAATTTAAAAATGAAATAGGATTCATGCCTTTCTTTGCATAGGAAAGATTCATGAGTAATCATGTGTTGACATTTTGGTCAATGACAGACCACACATATGATTGTGGTCCCATAAGATTAGTGTCATATAGCTAGGTGTGTAGTGGGCTATGACATCTGGGTCTGTGTAAGTACACTCTATGATGTTCACACAATGACAAAATCGCCTAAGGACGCATTTCTTAAAATGTATCCCCATCATTAAGCGATGCATGACTGTACAGATAAAGCGCAATGTAGACTCCTGTTCTTCAAGAAGGATCTCAGGCATGAAGATTCCAAAGTGATTTCAAAAATGGATAAAATAAAAATGTGATACTTGATTGTTAACTGTGTTTAATTTTATTTAAATTTATGGAAAAAATTTAAACAGACCTGTCACTGATTCCACGGGAGACTTATACACTGCAGGAAGATTTGTCCTCCATATTCAGATCTATAAAATAAGGGTGTTGAATAAGGATGATGATTTCTGAAGTTAATTTCAATTCTTAAATTTTACGTCCCAAAATAACTTTTTATCATTCCTATTTCTTAGCTAGAATATCTGATTTCCCAGTCATGCTGAAATTAAAAAGAGTGTCTCACCTGTATATGTCGTACCCAGAAAAAGAGCTTGTCATAAGTGCATTTATTAACTGTAATTATACTGGCTATTCCAAACTCAAGATGAATTGATTTCCAAAAGCTGGTTATTTACAATGTGGGCTGTGTTTTCACACAAATATGTTAAAAATATTAGGCAAATTTCCAGTCAGTGAACAAAAGCCTATTTTAATCGTGATGTTCCATAAACACAGTATTTTTCTAATATTTCGCTAGTTTCTGAACACTATGTGTTACAATGATTCTTTTCCCTGTAGGAAGAGTTCTGCCTCTCGATACAAAGGCTACTGTGGTTTCTGCTCCAGTGGTCTCAGGAAGTTTCTCTCGTCCCAGGTGGTGGGACCTAGGAACTTTTTCTAAGTCTCCTAACTCCTGCAATTTATCAATATTGGAAAAATATGTTGACATAAAGCTATTATATATTCGGCAATTCTTTTAAAGGAACATGTTTTAGTAATTACCATGCAGCTATGTAAATCTTAAAAAAGGTAGGAATCTATGTGTCAACATTATTTTTCCAGTCTATGCAAAGTTTGGTTAGCATACGAATCTTCAGTTTCTTTCAATAATTTTGAGGATTCAACTTACAGCAACTCAGCCATAGTTCAGACCCACAAGCCAGGGTCCTGGGGTCAACTCCTGCTTTAGAGAAAAGCAATGTCACATGAAAGAACTAAAAGTACTTCCTTGACTTTCAAAGAATTGAAGTAAAATTCATTTTTATTTCAGAGGAGAATCAGATTCACACTTTCCTAGGCATTTCATTATAAGACTTTGGCCTGGGATGGGACTATAGAGAGAAGGCATGCATGGATATGTGGTGAAATGGGACAGACTCTGGGGTCTAAAGGAGTATCAGTGATTGAATAGATAAAAAATGATTTCTTGTGTTTTATGACTCCTCCCCCTCCTCCCCGTGCTCCTCCCCCTCCTCCTTCTCCTCCCACTTTTACTTATTGTGCTACTAATTTTCTGCCACAGACCAATCCTGGAGTGAGGTGAGAATTAGAGATGGTGTGTGAAGTTGTCTTTGACAGGGATGGGAAAGGACATTCCATGGAAGTAGAGAGGAAGGTCCTTCTTGGGGCTGCAGTACCTCTTAGACATATTGGAAGTGTTTTTTCCAGGTGCTCACATGCACATAGGGACATTATATGTTGGGCATATGTAAATTGTGAACAACCTGCCTTCCCTATATGAGGGAACAACATTGTTCCTGTGGATCTATGAACAGAGAAAAGAGAACTTGGGACGGGAATGGCGAGAGACATGAACACCAGTGAGTTGTTTCAATTGTTGAAGAAATATCAAGAGAAGAACGTGTGGGGGAAGAAAACATTCTACCCATCTTGGATTCACTGGCTGGGATTCTGCAAATTAGACCAACAAAAGACAGATTAACGAGAGAAAAACAAACAGAAGTTTATTAATGTGTACATTGTGCGTACACATGGGAATACACAGTAATGAGTAACTCAAAAGGGTGGTTAGAACTTCAGCTTATATATCACCTTAGCAAAGAGCAATAATTGTGTGGAGAAGTGACAAGACAAAAGAAAGATACTCTGAGTTTTTAGGGGTGGCAAATTTGGGCAAGATAAATATATGGAGAAACTAATGGTAGGTAAGGGTTACTTCATCAAGTTTGTCATGTAGATTCCTCTGGTACCATCTCTGGGCTGACCAGGGTCTAGTCTCTGGCAGTTAACTTGAATCCTTCCTGGTAGAGAGGGGAGAGGAGACATCTTTACAAATTTATGTCCTGTTTTTAGGCAAATGGGGGAATGCAGAGAGCTTTTATTGTATCTGCTACTTCTCAATTTTCTTCAGCTCAAAATAATCAATATGCTAAAGTGGCATTTTTAGGGGAGGCATATTCTGCTCCTCTTCGAGAGTCACCTGGTAACCACTGTCCGACTTAGGTTTCCCCACATCCTTACTTCACTTCTATGATTGTAATTAGGGAAAATTACAATTGATCCCTATAAGTTTGACCCAGGAGCATTTAACGTTTTTAAGTGCTATCTGTATCACCTAATAGATTTAATTTTGATCCAAATTAGTATTGTTTATTAAGTTGAATGGTTGTTAGAAATTGATAATCTATGTATGATGTCTCTCTCTATGCCGGGCATGGAGGATAACTTCAGCTAACCAGCTCCTGTGTTTATTCAGTGTTCTTTGCCCATTGGAACACAAGTAATTTTCTGTTATTACTAGTGATTGAATTCAGGGCCAACTCAGGCAAAACTGTGAGGCAGGCAAAGATTTTCTTTGGTATTGGCCTTCTCACTTCCCCTTTCTACTTCCAGCCTCTATCCTGGCCTCATTTCCAGTTGTTACTTGGGTATTTGCACTTTAATAGAAACTTGCTGCCAGTAAAAAGCCTTTAAGGCCCAACTAAATGAATGTTTCAAAGTGGACTTTTAGATGGAAATGGGGCCCTATGGGAGAGACATTTTCTGGAGAAGGGCAGCCATCAATTTGTGCTGCAGGCATTGCAGGCCTATCATAAGGGGTTCTGAGGAGTAGCTCTGAGACAGGGTCTCTACCTGTGTCTTCAAACTACTCTTGAGGCCCTTTGACCCCGCATCCCCCTATGACTACTGCCATACACTTCTTCGTCTTTTCGCAGTCAGACTCCTATAAAGAAAAGTGTGCCCTCATTGACTCTTCCTTACTTCTCATTCAGTCTCTCCCCATTGCATTGCGGCTTCTTCCCCCATTACTTCACTGAAATTGCACTGGCAACATCAACAATTGCAAAACTGACTGGATATTTTCTTCTTATCTAAACGATCTTTGGGGAATTTGACTCTGAGTCTGCTCCCTGATTCTTAAAATTCCAACTTTCTTTAGTTTCCAAGGCAATATGCCCCTTCTCAGTACTAGAGTAGTTGAAAGGTGGGACTGGGGTGGGAATGCAATGCCCAGCAGCACCTCCTATCTTGGACATGGACAATTGAATTTTCTCTATTCTTGTCTCAAGTACTATGCAAACGAATGTTCAAGCCCCCTTCTGACCTGATTGTTGGTCTGAGTCCTTTCCAAATAGAAATTTTGGAACCACCACTGTGCCAACCATTGCCTCTTCCTTGTAGTCTCCATTTGAGTCCTCACCCATACCTCCAATGTTAGTGATTTCTAAAGTTTTATCATTAACCATCTTCTCCTTTTCTTCTTTTTTCCCCTTCCTGATTTTATCAATGCCTTGACCTTTAAATCCCAGGTCCCAAATCTCTACCTCTGTTCTAGACTCATCCTCACCTTCCAGATCTGAATATCCAAGGAACTATCTACCTGCTACCGCCCAAGGGGGTTGTCTGCTTGCCACAAGACATGCCAATAGTCAGGAGGCAAGGTGGTAGGAGAAAAAGGACTTTATTACAGCTTGCTAGCAAGGGGAAAGATGGCCAACTCATGTCTGAAAGAACCATCTCTCTGAGAATAAAGACTACAGGCCAGTTATCTACGGGGCTGGTCTCCAGATGGGGGAGGTGGCTGGTCTCTGGGTAGGGTAGACATCTGGTCCCCGTTCCTGATAGTACTTTGTTTACTGGATATGCATCAGAGAATGGAGCAACACTCTATACTCTGATCTTTCATTTGTCTTTGATGATGGCTATCAGCATAGGCTCTCTGCCTGGGGGTCATCACATTCCTAAGGAACTCAAAAGAACAAAGTTATCATCTTAAAGTAGCTGGGAGGGGCCACAAAATCTACAGGGCGTGTCTGGGCTAGTTAGTCAGAAGTCATTTAAAGTTACAATATGGTTTCTTTTCTTCAGTATGGCTTCTTTTATGTCACCTTGGGTTGAGCTGGTATCAAACCTAGTCATCTTCATTCTACCTGTTTTAGAATGCCTTGTCTTCAGACCTCCACCCTCTATCCAGTCTCCCAAATGAGTAGGCATCTTGGCAGCTTTGCCCACTCAGCCCCTTCCTGCATTCAGTCACAAAGGCTTGCCTAGTCTGTCTTCTTAATAGCTGTTAAATGCATCCTCTTTTCCATTTTCTCACTACTGCCTTGGTGTAAGCCTTTACCTGAGCTATAGCAGTAAATAGTGTTTTCCCTTTTAATTCTCCAAACCTCTGTAATTCTACAGTCTACACAAGGAAGAAGTGCTCTTTCTAAAATGCAACTCTGATCAGGCAAGTGTCAGCATAGAACTGTTAACTGGCTTCCTTTTATTTTACAGAATAAAATCTCAGTTGACTAGCATAACATCTGATATGCTTTGTGATCTAAGCTCCATCACAAGACCCTGGCCTCCTCTTCAGATACCACATCCCTTTGCAGTACAACTAAACATTTTATGTTTCTTGAAGTCTCTGTACTTTTGGACAGTGTATTATTTGGAAGGGTCTCTTAGTTTCATGAGTGTCTATGTCTTATCTACCTATCTAGAAAATAGACTCCTTGCTAGAAGGGGTTGTGAAGTAAACTCCCTTTCTAAAGGTGCTGATTGACTGAAGTGAATATTGGGAGGGTTAAAGAAAGGTAGAAGACGTATCATTTCTCATTTGGTTACTACTGTGTCCCGTCACTATTGGCTTGGCTAGCACGACTCTGAGGTAGAAATAACTTTTTGGAAATGTACCAGGCATCCACCAAACTAGGATCACTAGAGCAGAGATGTGAATAGCCCACATTCCTCAGAGGCAGCAGAGCACCTTGACTTCTAGACCCTTGTATGTATGTTTATTTCCAGATAAGCTTTCCAGGAATTAAAACCAAAGGTGGGCCATCTGCATCCTTTTGGTGTAGTACCAGGAGATGCTACACTCATCATCTGATTGACATCTGAAGAGGAAAAGGTTATGAGATTCTTCAGTACTTCGTCAGTCAGGCATGTTGCCACATGTTAGGTCTTAGTTCACCACAGGCCTCCTTGGGAGAAAGGGGACATGAGCCTTTGCTTCCCTTCTGAATTTATAAAAGAAGTGTGCAGCTTTGGTGGTTTATAACTTATGGTATAGTACACTAGTTTGAAAGATAAAAAAATAACAATATTAAAGTTTTCCCACCTCTTTCTTCTGGCTTGGATTTGTATTGACTAATCTGGGTTTTTGCCATTCATTTATTTGATTTTGTCAATCCTTCTTTTAATTCTTGAGACTGCTAGGGAAAATTCTCCATTAACTAGAGGCCTTAAATGATCAGAATCTTAATTGTCAGGAGAAAAGAAAATTTATTGTGATCGATACAGTAATTACATGCAAATCAAATACTTCTTGACTATATCCTTATGGTCCTTTTGGAAAATTCAGGCAAATTACCTGGAACGCCCACCTCTGTAAAGCTGTACACTGAAAGTGGATCAGAAACAACACAGGGATTCTTGGTCAGTTAAATATTCTGAAGACTCCATGTCCTTATTACTAAGACTGCAAGAAGAGAAATATACCTTTTTAGAAAAACTTTCAACTGTATTTTCATAGGTCTTCCTTCTGTGTGTTTATGTAGCATTTTATGTAAATGTTCATGTAGCACTGTCTACATACTTTTATTGCAGCACACATCACATATCGTTATTGTACTTTGTCTATTTGCCTGTCTCCTCTTGAGTTTTAGTGCTTTAAGGGTAGAGGGCCATTTCTCTTTATATCCTCATCACCCAGCACAAATTCCAGGAAATTTATAGTAAGTAATCAATACTTATTTAATTGGAAGCAACTCCAAGCAAAAAATAGATTTCTAATAATTCCAAGTCCTAGAGAAAATTTGGTACATGTGAATTCTCTATTCTTTATTGAAGTCTTAGAAGATAAAATATATAGCAATTACTCATGCTAATTACGTTGAGATATGGTAAATCTGATAAAAGTTTTTAATTTCATCAGTAAAAAATTGTGGAAATTTGTTTCTCTCTTATTATGTAAGTATGCACATAATATCCTTGATTTTACCTCTTTGCCTGCAAAGCCTAAAGTAATTAAATTTATCTGGTTCCTTACAGATAAAGTTTGCTGGCCCTGCTCTATAAAATACTTCACATAAGTTGAAGGAACAATTAGTTTGTAAAAATTTCCCTAATGCAACATTTTAGCCCTAGCCTGGACACTGCAATGGTGAATTCTGCCTCTCCCCTCTGTCCGACCCTTCTTTTGTACCTCGTTTGTCTTGACTTAAGGCTGAATGCACAAGTACTCGGTAAAAAGTGTTTAATTGATCTATTTCTCTAGCTGCTCAGTTTAAGGGTAAGACTTTGCCTTATCCAATTAAAATTTTAATTATTTCAAGTGTCTTGGCTGCACCGTGAGGAACATGCTCAGAAATAAGTGCTGGAGTCTTCAGACAGATTTAAGTCTCTGCCAAACATTAGAAGTTGGTGAAATCTGTGAAGGAGTGGAGACGATAACTCAGACAGCCTAAGAGATTCCTCTGAATTAATACAGCAAGCCAAATAAACTGAATTTGCTTCATTCTAATTTAATAATTTCAAATGCAGCATTACCAACACCAACCATAAAAATAGTTCAAAAGATCTGAAAAATTAGGTGACTGTGCAGCAGAGGAATTGCACCAGGTCAAATAAAACCCAGAGTTAATGTCTTGGAATTTCTCTGTCTTTTTCCTTTTTGGTTATAGGGAAGTCCTTGCTAATTTCATTTGTTATAAAGAGTACATTTTAGGCTCCCTGGATAAGGCAGGTTGTATTGTAAATCCTGCCTAAATTTAGCTTGAATAAACCAGTCAAGAATTTAACCTCTGTTTGACAAACTAATTGGCTGGAGGTTTAAAACCATCAGTTATGTAATAAAACTGTATGCAATCAATTAGGGTGAACTGATTATGTTCAGTCAGTTTCATTTCTGAAGAATCTTGTTAGCAGTTGAACTCTTTGAGTTACTTGCCTGACTCTTAGGAAAGGACTCAGCCTTTTGTATAAGCATGAGGTTTTCAATTCCCTGCAAATTTCACAGGGCTTTCGGGTAATAGACTGCATTTTACTGAAGGGAGCAATGTTAAGTGCATGCGGAAAGGATGGTTCTGGCATATTATCCTTTCCTTAGTGAATCACAAATGAGCTATTAATGTCTGATTCCCTCTCTGGATGACCCAGCCGAGGGGCTGGGGTACAGTGAATTAGGAGTCTGTGATGGGGATGAATCCAGTTCCTCATGGGCTGTTGTCTTCCACTGGGAAACTGCAGATATATTCCAGAGCTGGCAATCCAGAGGAAATAGAAAATAAGAACCCTGGTATGATCCTTAGTAATGAGATGAAAAACTGGGAATCTGGACAAGAGAGGGAGCATTCTGAGAAAGAAGGAAGGAAGGAAATGGAACCTGGAGACATTCCTCAGTCAGAGCTGAACCGAGTTATAGCTATCAACGACATTCAAATGCTCTCTCCATTTATCAAACAAATTTTGATATTTTAAAGTACCATTCATAGTTTCGGGTTTTTTTTTTCTGTTTGCATTCTAGGTCTGCTTTGTTCAGAATCTTGGAATTGGAGGTTTTTGTTCACAATTTGTATATTATATTTCAATTACTTTTTTTTTTTTTGAGGAAGACTAGCCCTGAGCTAACTCCTGCCAGTCCTCCTCTTTTTTTTTGCTGAGGAAGCCCGGCCCTGAGCTAACATCCGTGCCCATCTTCCTCTGCTTTATACGTGGGACGCCTACCACAGCATGGCTTTTGCTAAGCGGTGCCATGTCCACACCCGGGATTCGAATTGGCGAACCCCAGGCAGCTGAGAAGCGGAATGTGCAAACTTAACCGCTGCGCCACCGGGCCAGTCCCTCAATTAGTTTCTAATTTGTACTAATTTCTCGGAAACGTTTGGTAATTTCATTATTTACTATGAAATCAGAATTAAAGTACAGTACGCTTCCTATGAGTGAGTCCCTGACATTGATCAAGCTAAGGACAAGGTCTCCTAAAATATCCCCAGCTAATAGATTCTATGCACATATTTAGATTGAATAATTATTCATGCACTTGATGATTATTGTTTTTCCATATATATATGCCTCTTGAACACAGAAGCCAAATCTGTCCTATTCACAACTATTCCCAGCATAATAGTTCTCACTAAATATTTGTTGAATTAATGAATGTGGTTCTGGTCCTTGTAGCAGCCCCAAAAGCATGGAGAATGTTTTCATAGTTATCATAGATACAAAAAGATTAAACACTTAGTTCAGGGCTGTTACAGCTCTCCTAAAAAATTATATAATACAATTTTAGAAGATCTTATAGTATTGAATAAAACGTTTTATTATGATTTCAATTGTTCGAGATCAAAGTACTTTCTACAAAACACCTTATTGGAGAATAAAACAATGCTATTTCCCAACTGAGATGCTGGCTGCTTTATATGAAGCATATCCTATGTTATGACCATTGATAAAGATATTTTTTAATAAAGTCGTTCTAGATAAAGATATTTTCTAATAAAGTCGTTCCAGCATTCTTAGATTAAAACTGCCAGCCTATTGTACCAAGTGCTAATGAGGACAGGGAGCAGCTGGAACTCTCATACATTGCTGGTAGAAGTGTGAAGTTGTACAGATATTCTGGAAAATAGTTTGGTAGCTTCTTTTAAAGTTATACATATACTTAACATATGCCCCAGCAATCCTTCTCCTGGTTAAATAACCTAGAAAATGAAAACTTATGTTCGCACGTAAACCTGTAGATGAGTGTTGAGATAAGCTTTATTTGTGATGGTCAAAAGCTGAAAACAACCCAAATGTCCTTTGCCAGGGGTATGGATAAACAAGCTGTGATATACCCATCCAGTGGAATACTATTCAGAAGTGAAAAGGAACAAAGTATCAATACACATTGATATCGATAAATGAAAACTGGATGATTCTCCAAGATATGCGAGAGTGAGAGAAGCCAGTGTGAAAAGGTGATGTACTGTATGATTCCAACTAAGTGATATTCTGGAAAAGGAAAAACTGTAAAGACAGTGAAAAGATCAGTGGTTGCCAGAGGAATGGGCACGGTGAGAACCTCAGTATAAGGGGGTAGCACAGGGAGTTTTGGGGCGTGAGGGAACTGTTTTCCATCTTAATTGTGGTGCTAGTTACTCAAATCCAGACGTTATTGAACTTCATAGAACTGTACACCAAAAGAAAAAAATTTCCATATGATAATTTAAAAAATAAAATAAAAAAATCTCCCTCCCTATAAGATTTAGATAATCGTTTAAACAACCAAGACATTCTTACAGTCAGGTGGCATCTTCTCGGGCACATCAAAACTGGAGACATGGGGTTTGAAAGCCACAATATAGTTATCTGAGAGGTGGAGAGGTAGAAAAGTCAGCTATAGTATAATTTTTTTAAAGAGAAGTAAAATAGCATGATCAAAAAAGGAAAACTGCTATAATTATTCCAAAAGCAAAGTTACAGGGTCTTATTTGAACTCATCACTTTATTGTCCAGTTATGAAGGTTTGCCCCGCTGGTGCTTACTCTGGCATTAATTAATATAACAGCATTTGAAAGAAAGATTAGAAATGTGTTATGTTAGAAATAGCTTTGCTGTAAGGGACATGCATATTGATATGCCAGGAAAACTTGGGCAATTTTCTCACCGCTGAGATTTTTTTTTCACCCAGTCTGGAGTCCAATGGAAACCACGTATTTATTACATGATTGATGCTGGTGCTTCGTAGAAACCATGGGAATTACCATCCTAGATCAGATCATTAGTCTGCTAGTCTAACATCTTGCTTCTGGCTTAGATAATTATCTGATGCTTTTGAGGGACGTTTAAATCTTTCTTCTAAAGCGTTTGACCATTGTTTTATTCTTATTGTTGAGAAGTAGATGAGAAACCTGGGCTGAAGATAAACAATACAGAGCAACTAAGTTCTTTTGTATTTTTAAAATCTAATTTTATTTTGACCACTTTGACGGTGCTGGGTGGATACCAAATGATAAGGGATGTTGGGATGTACTTGATCCAATTCTCAAGGATTTGGTTTTCTACTCTATGATGACTAGACGAGAATGACTAAATAAAAATTCCACCTAATCTAATGGGTTTTATACTTCTAGAAGTCCTATATTTTATCAGAGGAAAAGCAACAGAGCCTCTGCATCTTTGTGATACGACTGCTCAGTGCTTTATGAGCTACAGTCTCAGAGCCACTTATTCCCAAAGAATTGATAACTGACAACTCTTTACACAATTACTTTTAACTGTTTTCTTTCTAATGCACTGCTTTGATTCCTTAAGAATGGAACAGTTTAGTTGGCTAATATAATGAGATCCTTTTTTGCTTTCCTGTCTCTAAGGTCGTTGCTAAATGTAAAGACCCTGTTTCAGGGCCAACAGCAACTTTTGTAGCGTTTACAGCTTTTTAATGAAGATTTTTTTTAAAGGGATGCCAGATGAGAGACAAACTCTTTTGCAAACACGCAGGAGTTGGAATTTAGGCATCCTGCTCAATGAGAATATTGGTTGTTGTTGTTGTTGTTTATAAGCAGAGTTCTAGATGAGCTTTTTAATTGGTAAGAAGGCAACTGTGACACACGAGTGATAAGTTACCTGAGGACAGGGTTTGTAGAGAATCCTACAGCCGTGGTTTCTCAACTGGGATGCTTTTGCCCCCCATGGTTACATGTGGCAATATCTGGAGACATGTTTATTTGTCAGAACTGGGAGCTGGGGGTGTACTTACTGGCATTTAGTGGGTAGAAGCCAGGGATGCTCCTCAACATCCAACAATGCACAGGGCAGCCCCTATGACAGAGAATTATCCAGTCCAGTATATCAGTAGTGCCAAGGCTGAGAACTCCCGACTCTATAAAGTGAATATGTTTTTAGCATCGAGCTACCGTTAACATGGTAGCTGCAGACTACATAGTGACAGGATTTTCATAAGGGACTTCTCAAATCAGACTCAGGGCATAGAGGGAGAGTATTTATTATTGTAATCAAGCAAATTGCAAAGCAATGTTAATCTAACACAAATTTCCTGATATGCATTACAATTATTTCACAGCATGTTTGATTAGGCACACATGCAAAGCAGCTCATTAAGAGGACTGTTACTAGCATCATTTTTTAACCTATGAGACTAAGCACTGTTCTCTTCTCTGTTACAGTTAGTTTTCAAGGATCAGTCATCAGTTTTTCCTCATGTCCCACTATAAATGGCACGTTTTTGGAACTCATACTCCACGGGCTGGGGTTCTCTTGCTCCCACTGACACTTCTCCAGGGCTACAATCCTTTCTTTCACCCCTAATCTTCTTTATAGCTGTTTGACCTTTAAGCTTGAAGGAGTTTGGAGCAGAAAATCCTGTTAATTTGTCTCTCTCTCTCTCTGAATTCTGGATCTTGAAAATAAACTCTTTATAATGAGATAGTAAATAATAGGGTATCTGGACCAGGAGGTGATTATCCATTTAGTGGGTTGTCCAGGAGAGAGTGCAAGGGGGACAGACAGGATCGGGTACCTCTGTCCTCCCAGACATCTGGACAGATGTTTGCTCAGTTGGGTGGTGCTCATGTTGGCTTTCACGAATCTTGCTGTGCGGCTCCTGAGAACTAGCCTTCTAAAATCTTCAGCCGCATCTCCCCCTTTCCTGGGGATCAGTAAAGCATCTACAGGCTGCAGACCAGCAACCCTTCTTGGCTAGCTTAGCGTCTGTCCCTCACGGCCAAATCCTTAAAGCCGAACTGGCTTTGGACCAGTCTTCAGAGTGCTATGGGTTTGCAGACGAGGGAGGACTCCTTTGTAAAAATCACAGCACTGCTTGAATGGTGCTTAGAATTCCTTTACGTGAAGATAGACTTTTAAATCTACCAGAGAGTTGAAAAGTTCAAACTTGTAAATACAAACTGGAAGTGCTAGCTTATTAGAACAAGTTTTCATCCAAATTCACATAAGAATACCAGATCCCTTCTTCTTCTGTAGGAACAGAGGATAGTTTTGGGACCCCAAAAGTGAGAGAGGTTGTTTTTCCAAGAACCAAAAAAGCCATCAAAGGCAGACTTTTCCTACTTCAAAATTTCTCTTCGGGCTTTTGCCATTTTTCTGCTGCTCTTCACATCCAGATGTCCAACATATATATAAGACAGCAGGACAGGAAAGAGAAGGGATTAAGATTTCCAGCTAGAATTCACTGTTAAATAATAGAGTTTTATGCACGTTATCGCCACTACAGAACCTAGAAATTTATAATTAATGTAATGCCCAGAGATGTTCACATATACCCATATTGTTATTATTTTAAACCAATGATATTAAATAGCCATTAGTTATCCATTTCGCAACCTATGAAAAAAAATCTTCTCCAATAGCGATTTCTGAGACTCAGATAAATGCAACGTTGTTTCAAGCCAAACTATAGAAATGAACCCTAAAAATAGGTTGAATAGATAAAAGTTATTTCTTGATCACTACCAAGTTAACTGATTATGAACTTCAGGATTTCATTTTGTGTTCTTCTTTTTTTTTTTTTGGCAATTTGGTTCTTCTTTATGTTTGAGAAATAACAGTATTAAATGCTATGGAGAAAGGTTAGAGGGTTGAGATCGAGATTGTATTATAAAGGCAAGTTAAAAGCTTTAATTTATACTTGAGAATAACAAGATATGAAGGGATTTGTGAAAATCCTTTGTTCATTAGATAATGTTTATTTAACAAAAAATGAGTGTTTTCAATGAGATTAAACTGAGGATTTTATTGGAAAGACTTTAAGAAGTAAGGCCTCTGTTCTTTAAACCCTGCTGATTTAAAGAAATATTACTAAATACTTTTAAGTCCATTTTTATTCAGTTCTGTCTGCTTGCCATTGGTTATAATAGACTTAGAACCTTAAAACTTATTTTTTTATTCTTCATTTTCTGTTTTAAAATTTTGGCAAGATTGTTTTCTTTGTGCTTGTTGTTATTCGAAGGTTCCAGCAGAATTCCAGTTCTTCTGTAGTCAGAGCTATTGGAAGAAGCCATGATGTCATTGCCAGCGGGGAAGCTGTTAGCTAGGAAATCTCTGCAGTCCACACTGTGATTGTGCAGCTGCATCTTCTCCTGGGGGTCGGAAGTGATGGGCCCACACCTCCTTGTTTGCCTAGGACAAGTCAAGTTCATACTTGCTGTCCTAGCATAATTGTCATACACCCACTCTCAAAAGGTTCTTTGGTTTAAACAATAAATTATAGAGTCCCCCTAAACTTAAAAGACTATATGGAGAGAATGGTAATGGTATCAAGTGGTTCTTTTTTTTTCTTTGATGGTAGTGGGAGTGTGTGGCTTGTGAAAAAGATCAGTAAAATTAGAGTATCTAGGATGAAACAGAATGTGGTAGGATTTTGGGGGAACTGAGAAAGAAAACATTTGCCGACATTGTCATAAACTAACCAGCCAAAACAGGGAAGGGGAGAAAAGAAAAAAATAAGCATTGTAACAGCAGGGCTATTAATTTTTGGGACAAAGCCAGGTGGTTTGGTGGTCATGCTGGTGGGAGAAGGGATGCATAGGAACCAGAATTCAATGTTACTTTCAGAAACACGACAAAGTGCTAAAAGAACAAGAAAGTATGGTATAGAGGTCAAGGACACGGGCTTTGGAACAGACTGCCTAGTGCTCAGTTTCCTCAAGCTATTTAAAAATGGAAAAGATGCTTAAAGCCTATTTCACCTCATTTCCCTCATCTGTAAAATCCACGTAATAGTAGTACCTATGCCATAGAATTATTGTGAGGAGTCAACGAGTTAATGCTTATAAAGCACGTGAAGCATTGTTTGTCACACTGTGAGCACTCCATACACATAGTCTGCTGTTTTTATTATTAGTGTTGTTATTATTTTAATGAGCAAAGGAGGGAATGGCTATACCACCGTCATCCAGTTCCTTAACTGAAGCTGCACATGCGTGTCCTGGAGGCTGAATCACACGCTGAATAACTCTGCTGCCAGACGGGCCGGATGGGATTCCTCTCTCTGTCACTTATTTGTTCAGCAAATTTCTGAACTTCCCTTTAGTGTGTCTCCACATCTTTCGATGGAGATAGAAATAGCATAGACTTTTAAGGTTTATTGTGATGATTAGACTTGTTCCAGTCCTTGTAAAACCACTTCACACAGGCACACAGTAGGTGCTTAAATGTCAGAAATGTCTATAGGAACCTCTCCCTGTAAACCTGCATATATGATAAGAGATGAGTAAGCTGTTGACTTTCTGAGTCTCTTAAATCCCATCATTCTTAAGTGGTAGGTAATGAGCACATAGTTCATATTGGGGCATGGAGGGGCTGCAGGAAAGGGGGTATGTTTGAGTTGTGTGTGAGATGTCTTGAAAGAAGGAGTAGTTGATACTACAGCTCTGTCATGGAAAAGAGATGATGAATTTGGGGTCCATTAGCACATGAATCCCTCTCTCTCTCTCCTCTGTGTGTGTATGTGTGTGAGCTTCGTTAGGGGCATATGTGTTATGACAAGAAGGGAAAGAACTGAATCCTGAAGAGCACCTTCCCTTAAAGGGTTGGATGAAGAAGGACCCCCAGACAACAACAGCAAACAACAACTGAGGAGAAACGGAGATGAGAGAGGAATAAGGAGATAATGATGGCCTAGGAATTAAGACAAGAGAGCATTTCAAGAACAGCAGAGACAAATGCTATAATTAAGTCAAATATGGTTAAAACAGGAAAAAGCGACTGAACCTTAGAACTGGAACTGAAGCTTATGCTTCTAATAATATCAGTGAGAATAGTATTGGTAGAGTGATTGGGGCAAAATGTAGATGTCAGTGGATTGAGATCCGTCTCAAAGATGAGAAATTAATACATAACACAAAACAAAATGAAAAGAAAACCTATCCTTTCAAGGAATTTGAGAGCAAATGGGAAAAAAGGTGGTGTTTATCACATGAGAAAGCTAAACCTGCGTTTGGCTGATGGGAGGAAGCTTGAAGATCCAAGAAACAGGCAATAATGAGTGAGGCGAATCTGCGACATTCAAGGAGGAGGAGGCAGGGATGAGGTCACTCGTGCAGAAGTTAGCTTGGGAAAGAGGAAAGCTACCAAGTTCTTAGAGTTGGATGAGGAGGCGGTAAGGAAGAGTGAATATTTGAAAATGTCAGGGGGAAAAGTGGGAGAGGTAATTCCGTGTGTCCCCAAATTTGTTGGTAAAGTCAGTGACTTGGTCATGGAGTGGAAGGATAGGGAGAGCCAAAGCCTTGAACCCAACAGAACTTTAATCAGAGGTGAGTGGAAGATGGGTTGAGTAATCCTGGAGGCCCAGTTGAGGTTGGAGATAAAGTATTTGTGATAGCACCAAATGACGCAGTTCTCAGTTTTGTGTGGTTTTATTCTTTTTTTTTTAAAGATTTTATTTTTTTCCTTTTTCTCCCCAAAGCCCCCTGGTACATAGTTGTATATTCTTCGTTGTGGGTCCTTCTAGTTGTGGCATGTGGGATGCTGCCTCAGCGTGGTTTGATGAGCAGTGCCATGTCTGCGCCCAGGATTCGAACCAATGAAACACTGGGCCACCTGCAGCAGTGTGCGAACTTAACCACTCGGCCACGGGGCCAGCCCCTGGTTTTATTCTTTTTAATTACGTGTTTTTCTACAGAATTCTTAAACTTCCCAGGAGCAAAAGTGATGGAAGTGGATGCATGGCCTTGTCAAGGATGGAGATTTTATGTATTGATGTGGGAGGAGAATGAGGGATGAGAGAGTGGGAGGACTGAGGATGCTGACGAGAGGGTCAAGGAAGTGAAGAAGGAAGTAGCCGTTAGACAAGAAATGGAAGGAAGTCAGGAGCGGGCTGATGAACCAAAACTAAATTTCTCAATGAGGTGGAGGAACAGGTGCAGCAGGAGTATAAAGATGAAGAGATTTAAAAACACAGAACAAAATAAACCAAAAGCAGGAGGTTTCCTTTTTTAAGATGTCAGAGATGGAGGGGTCCTGAGAAATGAAAAGGTCCAGGGGAGAGCCATCAGAGTGGGTACTAGCACGGTGATCTCCGAGAGAGAAAATTCTTTTCGTGGTAAATGTTGAAAGGGATCTCAACGATAACTTATTTAGTCTAATCTCAGTTTTAAGATGGAAAGTTTGAAATTCTGAGAGCTAAGGCAACTGGTTAAGAACCGTGAATTTTAGCAAAACTGCTCGTAGAACTCAGGTCCCCTTATCCCCAGTGGGGCTTGTGTTTATAAACCACACTGTTATATGCTTGAAACACTGAAGTACTGAATTGCTCAGTGAAGATGGAGACACTTATAAAATGACCCTAGATTGTGCTTAGAAATTAATAAACCTATCTCTTTCTGCATACTTCATCAAATAAATCCATGGTGTCAAATCCTGACAGCCTACTGTGACCAATGACTTGTATATCAGAGAGAAAATGTAATCCAGGTGACATGTGACATAAAAAGGTCACATTGCCTAGCACCAGCCCTTGCTTAAGTCTAGCTAATTAGTGGTAATTTTGGTTAATTCAAGTGGATGGAGCTCAAGGCAATACTATTTGTGGAATTCGGTCTGATAATTTAGTCACCCTCTATGTTTGAATTAAAAATGTTTTGAGCATTTTTTTTTTTGAGGAAGATTAGCCCTGAGCTAACATGTGCTGCCAATCCTCCTCTTTTTGCCGAGGAAGGCTGGCCCTGAGCTAACAACCGTGCCCACCTTCCTCTACTTTATATGTGGGATGCCTACCACAGCATGGCTTGCCAAGCGGTGCCATGTCTGCACCTGGGATTTGAACCGGTGAACCCCGGGCCGCTGAAGTGGAACGTGTACACATAACCGCTGTGCCACCTGGCCAGCTCCTGTTTTGAGTATTAATCTACATGGTTTGCAAACATAAAAATAATTTCAGGCCACTGGAGATTATAGAGTCAAACCTTGACTGATTTATTCATTCATAGGTCTGCACACTATTTGCGAAATATTAGTTTATAGCCAACGCAAAGAACATCATGTTATGGCAGGAACATTGGACTAAGATGTCAGGAGAATAGTATTTTTGATCAGTTCACTCTATCTTTGGGTAAGTACTAAACTGTCTGAAACTTGGTTTTCTCATCAGGCAAATGGAAATACCACCTCCCATACCGGCCCTCATAGTTGTTGTGAAGGGCAGATGATGGCAGGTAAAATGGTGGCAAAGTACATAAAATATGGTTTTGGCTGCCGACTCTGCCACTGAATAGATGAGTATCTATGGTTATTTAACCTCTCTGAGTGTCAGTTTGTAAAATGAAAATGTAAAGATATTATCTTTCATTTTGTTGTTAACTTATATATGTTGTATGTTGTTATATTTTTGTTAACATATAGATATCTATATATATCTATGTATAGGTATATAGATATATAGATATCTATATATAATATATAATATTAACACATATAATCTATAATCTATATATAATATATAACCTATATATTGTATAAATCTATATATTATCTAAAATAGGTAATATATATCTATATATAACATATAGTATATACAATTATAACATATTATGTATAATTTAACATATAATCTCTAATATATCTATTATCTATTATATATGGATTATTGTATTTATTACATTATATTGTATATAATTTATATATATTTATATAATGTATATTATATATTACTATATTATATATTACAATATATATCTATATAATATATAGATATAGGTATATGTAATGCATACAATATATCTAATACATAAAAATATCTATTATTAACATCTAATAGCAGGAGTTTTAATTACTTGGATATTAAAAGGTATGATATAAATGTAAAATTTTCTTTTTCTCCTTTTGCCTTCTAATTTTTGTTGAAATCTTGTTGCAATTCAGGCAATCTGATGAAATTCATACTCCTAACTCCATGACCTTCTTGCCTCATGTTCAATTCACTGCTCTCTGTGGAAGAAGTGCGGAAATGCTATCCTCTATTTCTTCCCTGCTCCTGCTTGCCCCTCTCCTTCTCATTCACTTTTTGCAACGAGATATTGTATATCTTCATTTGTGGTGTTAGGATTTCAGTAGATCAAGAGCATCAACTTTTGTGGAAAACAAGGGAAAATGGAGTATCTGAGAAAATATAAGTTCATATCTGACACCCGAAAGACATATTGTACCAATATGATACCCAGTCCTTCTTGGAAGCATTTTTAGAGAAATTTCCTTATATATTTCAAATATATACACAGTCCATGTGTAAAGTGGATTTAACTACAAATGAGAAGAATACAAACATTCAGTCTGACTGTGAGTGAACCGGAAAAACTCTAGAGTTAATAATGGACAGAAATGGATGAGTTAAGTTTGTTCAATGTAACACATATTTACTGAATGTCTACTGTGTTTCTGATACTTTTCTAGTTAGTTGGCAGAAGAGTTAGTAGTTAGTTACTCTTCTTGTTAGTAAAAACTAGATAAGAAATCTCTGAGATCTCTGCTCTCATAAAGCTCACCTTCTAGAGGAGAGAGATACTAAGTAATACCCATAAAAAATAAGCAAATTATGGACTAGGTTGGAAAGTGACAAGTGCTATGAACAAAATTTTAACATGTTGAGCATCATAAGAGGCAACAGAGTCCATGTGTGGTTGGGCTGAGCAAGGTGGGCCTCATTGAGAAGGAAACATGAGCAAAGTGGAAAAAAGTGAAAATGAGGCTCATGGATATCTGGGAGAAGAGTAGAGAGATCTGCCTTGGCAGAGGCCCCAAATGGGGTGAAGGGTCTGAACAGAGTGACTGAGAGGGGAAATAGCAGAAGACAAGGTCTGAGGTAAAGCACCGTGGTTCTTTGCAGAGAAGTCCAGCTTCTGGTGTGTTTTAAAGATCACCAAGTCTAATTCTCTTAACATATAAAGTAGAAGGGCAATCATCCTTCTTTACAAGGAGAGCATGAATCAATGGTTCAAAAGGCTTTTCACCCTGAATTTCTAGAGCCTTTCTAAATTCAGGCTAGGTAAGATTTAGGTGTTGTCAGCCAAAGCTGCCATCCATCTGGGGCAATTCTTTCAGTTTTAGAATAAATTATAAAATGATTCTTGTTAGCCAGTGATTATGATTTTCAACTTTAGAATAAATTCCAGAATGAATTTTGCCAGCCAGTGATCAGCACAGAGTGTTAGAAAGATCTTTCTAGAAGCTTAGAAAGTATCAGATGTGGATTGGTGAAATGGAATTTGGAGGGAATTCTGGATAATGGAATCTGGATGGAATTCTGGTTATGTGAACATGGGAAGCTCACATAGTGCTATTGAGGCAGGAGTTGGCATAGCAGATGTAGTGGTGTTTGTCTGACAGTGTTTTGTTGAGGCTCTGCTGTACATACAACCCCTAACCCCAATAGATTGCTAATCTCTCACAACACTTTTCCTACTGAGTCCTTACACGGCCACATAATCTTCCCTAAGACAATACTTAGGTGGCCACTGCCACAGATGGAAACCAGCCCTTGAAGTGAAACATTTTTGCCATTTTGGGTTAGCTAGAACAAAGAAGTTGCTTTGGACAATAGTGAGGGGATGTTTGCACAGAGTACAGGGCAGCAACTGGGAAAGGATCTTGGGTTATAAGGTGAACCATGCACCTACAGGTTGATGTAAATGCAGAGTAGGACCTCTGGATGGTGCGAGAACAAAGTGAACAGCCTTGGAAGCATTGGGAGACAAGAAGAACAATTTTTGCATTTCATAGGAGTAGTAAAAATGATTCTTCTCTTTTATTCCTTCTTTACCTCATTTCATAATATGAGAACTAGTATGCTGTCAATGAAATTAACAGTGGGAAAATTTAAAACAAATAAAAGGAAATACTTCTACTCTTAGCGTATAATCAGTCCATAGACTTTTCTGCTGAGGAAGGTCAGGAAGTCAAATGCTGAAGAAGAAAAGAAAAGAGAGAATAATCTGGTTAATTTTATGACCAATAATAACATTGTAATTGTGCCCTAAGATAAGCATAATGAAGTTGAAGCTTTGGGGCATAAAATGATCGTCTCAGAGGACAGGAAGGAATTCTCCCACTCTTACCCCTGACAATTTGAATGGCACCAAAGAATTGGCCAGATGCATTATGGGGTGTGATATTTTTCCCAGGAGGCAGCTCCTATTAACCTGGGAAACCATTCTTGAAAGACCAGTGGCTAGTTTTATCTGGAAAATCCTGTATTTCAATAGAAATCAGCCTTGAATCCAAGCAAAAAGAATTTTGTAGTTGGTGGAATGATACACTCCCCAATGATGGATACGGTCTAATTTTGCTTTTGACCCTGTGTGTGAATTTCTCTAAACATAATATTCATATAACTAACTTAGTGTATCATAATGGATGGAAATTGGCCTTTGACACAGAGCAGGTCCAATGGAAAGCACATGAGCTGTCCCTTAGGAATTATAAACATGCTCTTGCCCTTTTGCCAAACTTTTTTCAAAGTTCAAACCAGCTGCTTGTAGCTTCTGAGTTTCTTTCTTGGTGTGCGTATGCTGCTTGAGCTCTTGTATTCCAGACCTCAGTGAAGCTCTGAATCCTTAGCTACCTTTGGCAGGACATTTGGCCTTTCCTCTTAATATTGCTTCTAAACCAACTGGGACCTTAGCCTTGTTTGTTTTTTGCCTCTGTGTACTTATTCACTTTTTAAATTTACTTCATTTACTTATGTAAAACATGGATATTGTGTGAGGCAAATAATTAACTCCAGTTAACAGATAACTCCCAAATCTTAATTGTGTTTAACAAAAGGAAAACCGTTTTTTTTTTTCACTTACATCTAAGCCTGGAGGAGATTGAGTGGTTTTCCTGGCAGCTGTGCTCCTGGTGGTGACTCAGGGATCCAGCCTGCTTCTAAAGTCTTGCTTTGCCATTTTGGAGTCCTTCAAGTCCAGCTTTAAGGCCAATTTCCTTATTTGGAAAATGGAAGCAATAAAAACATACCTCTCAGTTAGTCAAGATGATTGAGTAAAGTAAGATGAATGACTCTCAGCATACACATAGTACGCTGAACTAAATCAGGAAATTTTGATGTTTCTTCCCACTGACTGTGTATATGAGGCTCCGATGTGAGTGTACGGGAGAGGAGGGAGATGTGCTAAGATGAGTAAGGTTGACACCTGTACTCAAAGTGCTCGTGAGCTCACTGCCTATAAAATAGGAGGCAAATTTGTTACTAGAAACTTTGCTCTAAGTAAGTTTCAAGTTCCTCTCTTTTTAGTTTTAAATATCATTTCCACAAATCTAGATAACTATTAGGATAATGATAAATGCTCAATAAATAGCATTAAATCAGTGCTTAAAATGTCAGAACTGTACAACGAAGGAACTAGAAAATGAGATTCTTCTCCTGTTTTCCCTCTCCATCAACCACCCTTCCACCAGAATTTATAAAAATTCACGATGATAAGATCATGTCTAGGATGACTGTTGATTTCTTGATTCAACGCCAGACTTCATCCAAATTGAAGAGATCATCTTGAAGGATCCTACACGCAGACCATAGTATACAACTGCTTATAATTTTTAAGTCTTATATATGGTTGAGTATAACTAAAATTTTGCTTAGTCAGTTATTCTTTTCCACGTTGAGCCTGTATATAGTGTTTGTTGGCGTCTACAGCTATCTATTGCAGTACCTGTTCTTATAGCTCCAAGCACTACTTTGCCTCCCAGTTTGAATAAAGCCTTTGCTATAGTGAGGCATTTTGTCTGAATGTTTGGTGCCAGTTGTACATCTCAGTATTCTTGCTATGTTTTGTTGTTCAAAGTTAAATTCCAAAATGTCTTTAAAACTCCTTCACCAGTTTTCAACAGGAGCCATTGAATTTAAAAGATGACTTGGAAATAGCTTACCTGGGTACCCCTGGCCCAGTATCTTATTTGTAAGAATCCTGGAAAACTATTTGTTCAAATGAGTGAACAGTAGCTGATTAATCTGATCATGATTCCCATCCACTCTCCCCCGGCTCATATTTATTGCCCTCAGTGAGCAAATTGCTTGGGTGGCTGTCTCTTCTTTCAACCCACTTTCCTCTGTCATGTTTCCCAGACATTAGTGCAATTAACTTTTACGCAATCTCCCTGTAGATAAATATCCATGTATATTGCTTTGCATGCATGACAAGGAAACTGAGGTGCGTGGTAGTCCGTCTGTTGTCGAAGGTCAACAAGAGTAGGAGGAAAATAAATTGGAATTGACATCTTCCAACTAATGTCTCCATCCATCAGATCACAGCACTTCTCCTGGCAAGATTCCCTTCGTCTCTCCCTTCAATGGCTGACACCATGAACATGAACATTATGGTCTCCAACACTTCCTGCTTCCAGAGAGCAGCAGTAGCAGCGCCAGGCTGCCACTCAACTTGCCCTCCTGTGAGGCTGAAAGGGACCATGTTGTTTTCTGCCGAAAAATGGACATGTTTCTTTTCCTCTAAAGGAGAAGATCTGAAGGACCAAATGAGCACGTATAAGCCAGCTGTATGCATTTTTCACCCTTATTTAAAGTGCCTAAGCCCAAATGCAAGAATTCATTCTGAAAGATTTCAGCATGTCGATTCTGGGCTTATGGAAAGCTTTTCCCCTAATTACCTCAACAACCTTCTGTGTGTAGTATATTGAGGAAATTTCATCTTTATATCACAGGGGCAAGGAAGGCAGATTTGCAGAGATTCATGGGACGAGTTTTTCAAAGAGCTTTAACAGAGAAAATCTATTCTCAGGTATTAGAGGAAGCAAATATTGGGAGAAATTATATAAAGAAAATTTATGTTCAGAAAGGAAACTGTTTCAGCCCAAATGTTGACTGAGAACTCAAACACCTCATGTTCTCATCCTAGATCTCTTCAGGATGAAGAAAAAGAGTCCTCTTATGCTCTTTGTCCCCTTCCCTAAAGCAGGATATATGATATACGTTTAGAGGAAAAGATACATCTGAGAATAGCAAAGATGTTATCCATGAGAATAGGCTAGATTGTGATGCCAGAACACACAACCTGCAAATTTTAATAGCTTAAAACAGCAAAGGTTCGTTTCTTCTTTACACTCCTTGTCTATCTCTGGTTGGCAGGGACCAGGGCCGAGAGGTCAGCCTCCATCTTGTACTTCGCTGGTCACTCTGTCAGAGACGAACTTAGAACTTTTCAAGGGCTGGCAAACATTTTCAGTAAAGGGCCAGAGAGTAAATACTTTCAACTCTGCAGAACATGGAGTTTCTGTCGCAATTACTCAACTCTGCTATTATAGTGAAAAAGCAGCATTTACAATAGTTTACAACACATAAGTAAATGAATATGGGCTGTGTGCCAATAAAACTTTATTTACAACAATAGCCAGTGGGCTGAATGTAGCTTATGACCTGTAGTTTGCCAACTCTTTTAATTAAATTGTATGGGCCAAAAGGGACACTTACCTCTGCTCAGTGATTAACGGTTAATGATTCTACTCAACCACTAGAGAATGGGGAAGTACAAGCCTGTCACTTCCTGAGATGAGCCTAGCCTTGTACGTGTTCACACACTTACCTAGAAGATAATGAAGAAATAGCTGGGCACTTATTTTCACAGCTCCACAATACTTGATTAAGCCTACTGGTCTTTTAGAGTTTTTCTACCCCCTTAGTTTCTCTTTAACTCAGAAAAACAGACTTGACAAGGTGGCAGTGTTCATTTGCTATGTAAGAGGCAATAGGAGTGGCCAGTCAATCAAAGAGGACACTGCTCACCTCTGTGCTTGGTCAGCCTTGGTGGCCGTGTTGTGCATGAATAGCTGGAGTTACTCATCTCATGAAATCTTCACCTTTGGGAATCCCAAGGCGAGTCAGGAAATGCATCCTAGAAGCAGATATTGGGAGAGGATTTGGAAGTAGCAAGGGAGGCATTTTGTCAGCTGGCCTTCCTCAACAATGAAGTTCTCTAGGGGACAATTACTGAGAAGCTTCCTAGATGTAGCAGTGTAGCCTATACGCAGCGAGCAATGACAAGATAGGGTTTTCAGTTCATTTCACTATAAATGGAGTCTCACTTAAACTTGTTTTATCACAGGACGATGTCACTTTTTGTATATGGTTTTCTAGCAAACCACGCCCTCTCTCCAAATCCCAACCAACCCCATTTTGGCCCCTCCTGGTTCCTCATTATTTTATAAAGTCAAATGGTTCCTTACCTTCAATTGACACACCTCTTTCAAATCTCTTTCAAATTGTATTGGTATTGCTCTAAAGAAAATTTAAATTGTGCATTTATTTGTACACAGTTTAATTCATTAATATTTCTGACTTTTCTCCATAGGAATAGTTTGACGAGATACAGGTAAAGGTATATTTAAGTGAATTTGTCAGTTAGTTAAAACAGAGACACTAGGAATCTGTTGTGTAGCTTGTAGGCTCTCTATACATTGAAATATCTGTTCGTATTGATTATAATCCATGCCTTCTAAAATTTTAAGGTACTTTCTTGCATATTATCACACAAACAAAACACTTCAGTGAACTATTTTAATAATTAAATTTTAAAAAGAGAAAAACAGAGAGCAAAACATATGCCTGGGCTAAGATCTGTTAGTTGGTGATAGCTTCCTCAGGAAAAAAAAAAATAAGAGTGAAAATAACCTACATCTAAAAGAATATTTCCAAGGTCCACATGATATTTTTATTTAAAGTAGGGCTGTGCAATACTTTGAAATTAATTGTAATTGGCTTAAATGAAGGTGCGATTATGGTTTTCCCTCAAAAGAGTTTAATTTCATTTTCCAGACTAGCTGCCAATATCAAGCTATCATAGACAAGAGCTCTAGCGTTTCTAAAGAGACTATATTACCCAAGTTTCTTTGTTTGGCACAATAACAACAACAACACTTATTATGTCCCGGGCACTATTCTGAGCCTTTTAAAATAGGTTTAGTTGAGCTTGGTACCATCCCAATTTTTTTCCCACTTACAAATGGGGAAATTGAGGCACAGGGAAGTTAAGTTACTTGCCTAAGATCACAAGAGAGTAAGTAGCAGAGCCAGGATTTGAACCGAAATCCTGCATCAAAGTCCATACAAATAACTAGAGTCTGTAAGAATAACCACCGTGCTATAACACCTTTCACAGCTGGGACAGTGGGACTGGCATGCAGATGCTAGTGAAGGAGCAGAAAACCTTAAAGACATAAACACCCAATTCGTATAATCGAGGAAAATCTATGCTTTTTTGTGCTTATCTAAATTGACCACAGATCCACCAAACATGGGCAACTTCATTTTCCTGGCACCTTGGAGATACAGGAAAATGCTAACTCTGTTTCCATCAGCAACTGTGTAGTGTAGAGACCTTTCTTTCTGGAATAAAGGAAAATGTGAAAGAAAAGGAAGCGCATATAAGCTTCAGGTTGCTTTCAAAACGATATCAGCTCATCGGGTTATTGCTACCAGCTCTTTTCTTTCCCACCTGAGCTGTGCTCCTTGGCTTGTCTGCCACAAACTTCCTTGGAAATTCTTTGCTGGACCTGAGTTCCCATCCATGACAGTCTGGCCTTGCAAAGAAGATTAATATAAAATATCAGTCAAAGGTTTTGTATTCCCAGCCCAGAGCTTTATCTCAGAAGAAAAGGGGGAAATTTGTCTCTTGTGAGTCATGGGCATTGAATTGCTGGGAACATTTCACTGCAGGGTGAGTTGGCAAAAATAGTCCTCGTGGATTTCAAGTTTATTTGACTAATTCTTTCACCACTTGTCAAACGAAACTACTTTTGTTTAGGTAACAAAACAAGCTGTTTCCTCTGCCGTGTCTCCAGTGAGTTGTATAGGCACTTGTGGCGAACACACATTACTGCTAACTGTTATGATGTTTGCCGTCAAATTCATTTATTTATACAACTGCTGTAAAAAGCCCGAGGCCCATAAGCAGCCATGAAAGATTTCAGAGTCATGGTGTGGGGTCATGAGAGGGAAAAGAAAGTCTCCACTCGTTATGAGAAAGGAACTGACAGAGGAAATGGTCACATATGGCGCAGATTTATTGTGTCCGGGGCTTCCCATTCAAATCTCATTACAGCCACAGCTCAGAGCTGAGCATGGCACAGTCACATTCATTTTAGTTTTGGCGTCCAACAGAATTACGCTGCAGCTTCAAACTGAGGGCCGGAGAGGTGATGAGTTTATCATTCTGGGGAAAGAGCGCATCTGAATTGTATTTGTAAAGAATGCAGCCGGTTGCCCCTATCTTTAATCTAACCCATGCACATCCCTTTGTGGGAAGCTGGCAGGCGAAGTTTGCTCGCCAAAGAGAAACAGGAGGGTGGAGAGAAAGAGTGGAGCGGGGGTGGAGAGTATTCCAAAAGAAATGAAGGGAAAAGTTAAGATTAGATGAAAAGAAGAAACCATTCTGAATTTTTCAAGTTTTTATTTATTTTTTGATTAGTGGAAAAAATAGGTGTCCTCATTGTAGATAGTTGTGTGCATGCATGTGCCCACACATATGTATGTATGTATGTGTGTCTTTCTTTCTTGCACATATTTTCTAAAAGCATAGATTCTTATGTTCACGTTTTAGCATTTTCTTCCCCTGCAACTTGTCCCTTTCAACATTGTTTATTATGAGTGCTTGCAACACTTACAGGTGCTGTTTCAGACTATGAGGCAAATGTTATTTGTTTGAGACAAAGATAGGGCCAAAAAAGGAAAGAGTGAGAAATACTTTTAAAATACTCCTTTTATGATTATAGTGAATGTAATAGCTTTTATTTATTAGCACGTGTTGGTTCCTGACTCTGGACATATATCTTCTCATTTAATCCTGTCCATCAGCCTATGGATTGGGTACTATTCTCGATCCCTTTTGCAAATGAGTGGACCACGTCAGAGAGAGAACTGATTTGCCTGTGGTTTTGCAGCTAGAAAGTGGCAGAGCCAGGACACAATGCAAATCTCTCTGAGTCGAAAACCTGATCTCTCACCCGCTAAGCTGTACTTCCTGAACTTGCATTTGAGTTGGCTGTTTTCAATGTAGTATTCGGAGAATAGAAGGCGTAATTGAGACCATACCCAGAGATGTTTGCAGGTCAAATCATACTACAACAAAATAACAAAAGTGCACAAACGTTTTCTAAGCCACTTATTTCAAGCAAAATATAGATGGTGACATGTCGACTTAGTAAAAGAATACAAACTAGTCTTCTACAATTTATTTGGATGGACTTTCACTAATAAAAATAAGGTTTTTTAATTCAAAAAAGGAAAGGTGGTTGATTCAAAAGAAGGGTCTGTATATGACCCCCCCATCTTTATTGTCATTTCATTGCTTACTTTCATCTCCTGATCATTTTTTTCTCTCCCAATAAAGCTTTTATAGAAAAGGAACAAATATTTTAAAATACTCGCCAAGAGAACTTAGTAAAGACAAAAAGGCCTTTCACAGAGGACTTCTAGGCTTCCTTGATTCATGTAATGGTTTGTTTTATGTGGTTTTCCATTTTTCTCAGATTAGTTTGGAAATGTATTCCCATGGAAAATAGATGAAACTTCAAGAATTTTTGTGAGACTGTTCATAAAATTGTCACAGCTCCTCTACCCTGTGGCTCCTGGAGTTCACTGGTCCAGCGTGTCTGTGCACAGGTGTGTTCTCCATCTAGCAGTGCCCAGTTCCTGTGCAGTGTCCTCAGTCCTTTAGAGCCACCTTCACACTTGGAGATCTCTTTTCTACCGTCTCTTGACTCTAAGCGTTGGAGGCCACTTCCCCACCTCCATCACCAGCTGTTAGTGTGCTGTCTTCCTCACCACGAGCCATGCCAGAGGAGACCATGCTCCTGAGTGCCACTGGCTAACAAATAACCAAAGTCAACCTGGAAATGCCTTAATTTTGAAGCTCCAGGACCTAAACTTTGAATATATTAAATTTTTCAATTTAATGAACTTTAAGTATCTCAAATTATGTTTTCTTGTAATACTAACTATCTGTGTGTACAGGTATATGTGCAAGCATATCTACTTTATCTCTAACTTTTCATTTTTTTTTTTTCTTTGCTGAGGAAGATTCACCCTGAGCTAACATCTGCTGCCAATCTTCCTCTTTTTGTATGTGAGCCGCCACCACAGCATGGCCACTGACAGACGAGTGGTGTAGATAAACACCTGGGAACTGAACCCAGGCTACTGAAGTGGAGCATGCCGAACTTAACCACTAGGCCACTGTGGCTGGCCCTACTTTATCTCTTTTATAATGGCTAGAACTACCATACTGTGGTCACTCAATAGACTTTAAAAACCTCTAATTCTAGACTTCACAGTAGTGAGGTTGTATTTCTGTCATTTATATTGAATCTACGATGCATAAGAACATCACTCTTAATTTACCTTCACCTTATAAATATAACATGTGCCCATTATTTTTGAAGTTTTAAAACATAATTTTTACCTGGAATATCCCATTCTGAAAAAGTAGACAGTTTTTCTCTATTATTTCTAAAATGACAAAAGTATTTTTCCTTTAATATTTTCTTCCAAGATTTCGTTTACTCCCTTTGTGTATTTAGGAACTCATCTTTGAGATTTTGGAATTTCCCTTCACATCGCCTGAAGGTCTATGTCAACATGTCTAAATGGGGATAAATTCAGCCTGTCTTCACTTTATTTGATCCATGGCCATTTATATTTGTTTACTTAGAAATAATGAGGTGTAAATATTGTTTGACAGAGAAGAATTGTAAATGATTTCTTTTCATTTCTTGAAAATAAGAGAATGATTATATATGTTTTTGTCAAAATTTCCTATACTTTACTGTACTGTGAATTGTGGAATCCATCACAAAATGGCTAAAAAAATTATTGAGGGAAATGGTGATGTTAACCTCGAGGAAAAGAAATCGTTAATGTTGATGTATTTCATTCAATTTTAAACATATAAACTTTTCTCTTTTGTTGAAAAGGGGAAGATGGAAGGATTCTATGTGCCTTTGAGTCAAAACATTTATTTTAAAAATACTTTTTTTCTTTCCTCCTGAACCATTTTTCTAAATAAAGGATAGACGTTGTTTCTTTTTTCTTTTCTTTTAATTTTTTTTCCTAGCAAAGACGACCCCTTTGGCATATTTTCTTCTCAAAAGTGAAATGAGGTGGAAAATCCTCATTTCACGACAGGAAGGACAAATATTGACACAAAGTTAATATTTATTAGAACCCTGGAAGCAACCTGAGTATACACACACACTCACGCCCCTTCTCCTCTTTCTTCTCCTCCGCTAGAAGGACCTAACTCACCACCATTCTTGGATTTTGGGTGTATGGTTTCCAACCTAGGGAAAGGTGGACAGGGCATGTTGGATGTCTAGGATATTTTAGGATGTTGAAGTGTACACAGAGCAAATGCTCATGTGCGCACACACACACAAATACAACCTGCTTGATCCAATTTCCCCCATTTAGAGAAGAGCTTCTGGACTTCATCACTGTTCTTGCCCATCTTGAATGCAACAGCAGATGCCAAGCCAATACTCACTGGTCACTCTGCATTTATTAAGTGCTGTCCACTCTTGCCTTTTTGAGACAAATGCCCCCGGGTGACTGGGCGGCTGCCCTTGACAGGCTGTGTCACTTATCTATTCACATTGATTATGAAAGTCAGCTGTGGCCAGACCTTGCTTTTTTTCCTCTTCTCTCAGCCCCTCTTACAAGCACCCCTGCCTGGATTTTCATGAGGAAATAATCAGATTAGGCCTTTCACGGTGAGTTCACATGGAGTTCTCTTTCTCCACTGGGCTACTAACCGAATAAACGTGTTTAGTGGTAAATTGTAAATGACATTATGATTACCAAAGCCAGCATGGGTTTCATTTAGAAGTGATCAGAATTGCAGACCACAAAAATTGTGACTGGCAGATAAGGCCATTTGGAGAAGTGGGAAAAGAAAAGTCAAAAACAAGTGAGAAAGATAATCATTACTCAAAACTAAACCTTCCCCAGCTGGGAGAAGTGGGAGGGAAAGGAATCCAGGGGAAGAAAACATAGATCGCTATTTAGAAGGGAAGCTAGACCGTCACTGTGGCTCTGCCAGCTGTGGCCAGGAGAGTGACGATGCCATCTGTCTGGGTGCATGCAGAGCTCTGTCTTAAGCAGTAAATGTGTACTTGCTCCTACAACTGGGAACTACACCCATCTAGCAGCTGTGGACCCCCAATGCATTGCTTCCATGTGCTTTATTCTTGCCTGACACCAAAATTAAATACTAGGATCGATTAACTCTGAAGAGGAAATAGGAAAATGGATGGTAAGATACCAAGAAACCACCCTATCTCTTAGTCATTGGCGAGTTCTGGAGAAATAAAAATAAAATTTCTTATTCATGAACACCAGGATTCCAAGTTTGGCTATAAAACTGAATAATGTGACTTGCTGATTATCTTTAGGCTACTGCGTTTGTTATATTTGTGGCTATATGGTTATACTTCTGGGATAGTATGCTAAAATATTCAAAAGGCCAAATGGCAACATAAAAAGCAAATGGGGGGCCGGCCCGCCGGAGCAGCAAAGTTCACACATTGCGCTTCAGCGGCCCGGGGTTCACCGGTTCAGATCCCAGGTGTGGACCTACACACTGATTATCATGCCATGCTGTGGCAGGCATCCCACATATAAAATAGAGGAAGACGGGCACAGATGTTAGCTCAGGGCTAGTCTTCCACAAAAAAAAAAAAAAAAGTAAAAAAGCAAATGGTCTCTCAACGAATATGTGATTTGAGGAATAACCAAAAACCTCTCCTTGAGTTCCGGTCAGTAGATTGTGTGGGGAGGACTCCTGATTATTACAGCGCCTCTCTCACAGGTGTTACTCATCACAGCTGGCCCTACCTCTAAATACGATCCCCAAATGAAGCTCTTAGATTACATTTCATTTTGCCAGAGGCAGAGGTGGATATCTAGAAGTTTGCTTTTCTCTTCCTCCTTTTCCTCATTAACAAGTAATTATGTGAGTCAAAAATCCTGTGAGTCAATTTTTCTACCTATGAACTAAGGATAATTAAACTTGCCATTAGGAAGTTTCAGGTGAAGAAGGTTAGGGAGGAGGACAGGAAGGGAGGGAGGAATGACCACCAACTTTACAGCTTGAAGACACCTTTGTCGTGAGGTCAAGTCTTCCTCTTTGCTGCTCTAATTCTTATCCCGTTTTGTCACCCTTCCAGGCTCCACTCCCATTATACAGACTTCCTCTCAGACATTTCTGTACCTGGAGCTCTCCTAAGCAACCATTACGTATTAGTTAAAACCACCATGGGATGACCACCATCTGGCCACCAAGACCTGTTTAAGCAGTAACGCACAGTCCTCCATTGACAAACCCTGTGTGAACCCCTCAGGACCCCTCTGATAGTCTCATTGCCACACGCTGTGACAGTGGTGTTTTGTTAACATCCCTGCTTGCCTCAGTCGCTACCACAAGTCTGCCACACAGCGTCTTCTATCTCCAGAATACACGTCTCTTTCCTGATTTATCCATGGGCTCATCCAACCTTTTACTCCCTTCCTCCAGAGCTCGCTCCTGGGCTGTGTGGAACTCTGAAGTTGGAATCAGCACACTCCTCTCTATGTTCACAGGGCATTCTTTAACCCTTTGACCTCAGCTGAAAGCTAGCCATCTTCTAAAGATGCCACTCCCTTTAAAGTCTCTCTATGTCACACCCTCAAACTCTGAGGTTCCTCCGCATTTCTGTGTTGTTCCCGTGCTCTTTGTCTCGTCCCTTAAGTGAAAACCCCTGTTCTCCGTGGCTGCTGCCATCTGGCTCGCTACCTGCTCTCTCTACTTGACGTGTCTTATATGCGCATCCTGGCATTGTGTTTCACTCCCTGAAGGCCTTAGAAACTAGCCCACTGTTTTCACTCTGCCATGACTGTGATCCAGGGGAGTAACTCATCCGAAACCTTCACTGCTGTGGAAATAAACAAAGACCACCCAAATGGGAACAAGCACAGCCTGCTTATTCTGAATTTGCCATAGCGAGGGATTTGGCCACCATCCTTTGTGTTTGCCAGAGACTCAGGCAGACAGAGAGTGGGAAAGCTCTATAGTGGAAAAAAGGGAAAACTTCAGGAATAGCCTGATTGGAGGCTATTGGCACGGGGAAGCTGGAGGCAGGCTAACTAGAAATGGGGCATCCTGTGTGATTGGTTAGAGGCACATATTTGGCTTTCTCTGGTTGGTCCTAAGTTGAAAATGGGGGAGAAAACTAGGGGAACTGGCAGTTATTAATCAAGTACTGGCTGTTTGGGACTGATTATTTCAGGGTTATTGTTTGGTCATCCTGGACTGGTTGCTGCAGATAATGGGCTGGCTCCTTGGCTTGATATCTGCAGATTGTGGGTTAGAGTTCTGTTTTTTTGATGAGGAAGATTGGCCCTGAGCTAACATCTGTTGCCAATCTTCCACTTTTTGATGGGGAAGATTGTTGCTCAGCTAAGATCTGTGTCAATTGTCCTCTATTTTGTATGTGGGATGCCACTACAGCATGGCTTGTAGGTCTACGCCTGGGACCAGAACCCGTGAACTCCAGGCCACTGAAGCAGATTGCACAAACTTAACTACTTTGACACCAGGCCAGCCCATAGAGTTCTATTTTTCATATGCTCTAACCATTGTCTGTTTGTATATTCAGTCTCTCACTGCATAACTCATCTTCAGGGTTTCTCTAGGAGGACACTTGGCACAGAGAAAGTCTTCAATAAATGCTAGTTGTTGTTGGTATTTTTTTGAAGTATGCTTTTTTCTCATTCTACCTTACCACTCATTGACACAGTCACAGCATTGAAATTGTCATCACCACCAACTTTCAAAATCATAAACTCAAGTATCCTACTCTAAGACCATGACTCGTATCCTTGCAGCTTACTTGCTCAAGAGCCCTTTCCTTGGGACATTAAATCCATTGCCACGTGCCTTTTTTTGACTCATAAGTACCCCTCCACTTCATTTCTCTCCTTAGGTGGCTGAGCTGTGCTATGCTTCATTACATTAGTTCTTTGCAAATATCTTTAATACCTGTGACCCTCTGTCCCTTCTTCTCAATCACAGGTGGAAACCCAATCTTCAATGAACCAGCCATCCTATTTGTCCATGCCATCTTACTAAGTATGTCCAAGGCATTTGTTCCTCCACTCTCCACAACACAGGCTGACGTACTGTGAAAGTGATAAGGTTTAGGTTTCAGGGCCTTTACTTACATAGGCCACTTCCAAGACGCCAGAAGGAATGCTAGCAATGTGTTTGCATGGCCCTATGGTTTTGTAAAATATGCAAAACTGAGATATTTTTATTAAAATTTAAGATAGTACTTTCTTTCCACTCTAATTCTCCTTTCTCCTAAGTACTATGGGGTTGGGTGACAATGGAGTAGCTGTACATGCTTAAGATCTACCTAAGGGGAAGTTGAGTTATATATACATTTAATGGGTTTAATCGGTTGTTGTTTCTGTGGTTCACAATCACTTCTTTGTAAAGTTCTTACTAGCCATCCATGTCAACTTGCCCATGCTGTGACACACAGGAGCCAGACTCTAGGTGACACTGTGATATGACTGTATCCTCAGGCGTGAGAAGAAAGCGAAGGGTGGAGAAGTACGGTTTTGAGTGACAGTGCCATAAAAGTAACTCTAGAAATTTATTCAAATATTACGGCTCATACATGAGGAAAGCTTTCTAGGAAATTTCTCACATTTGACAATGATTCTAAATATTTATACATTACCAGTCATGAGTTGTGAAGCTGAGAGGAACTCTTCTAAACTCCCAGGGATGGAAAACAAATGTCAATCATCCAGGCTAAAGGAAAGAGTTATCTTTCTATCTTTTCTATAGAAAATATTACAACATTGTTGTCATCTCAAGAAGCAACACAAAAGTGTGCGACAAAAATATAGGAAAATAGTAATGTACTTGGGGGGCCGGCCCTGTCGCCAAATGGTTAAGGTCGTGCACTCTGTTTCTGCAGCACAAGGTTCACTGATTCAGACCCTGGGCGTGGACCTAGCACTGCTCATCAAGCCATGCTGTGGCAGCATCCCACATAGCACAACTAGAAGGACCTACAACAAGAATACGCAGCTATGTAGCAGGGCTTTGGGGAAAGAAAGAAAGAAAAAAAAGAGGAAGATTGGTAACAGATGTTAGCTCAGGGCCAATCTTTCTCACCAAAAAACCCCCAAAACAAACAAAAAACACTACAATTTGGTCCAAAGACACCTTTAAAAACAAAAAAAGGTAATGTGTTGGGTAATTAATTAATAATGTGACTTTTCTCTGGAATTTATCATGTTTATGGTATTTATGAGGTTTAAATTTATAATTGTGTTGTGCTTTTTTTCTCACTTTTAACTAATGTTTACTCACTCTATTCCTAATTTTGAATTCATAATTTTGTATCTACTTTTATAGAATGGTTCCCCAACAGTCTATAAACGCTAAAATCCAGAAAGACTGGGTTCACCCCTTTTGCACAAAAATGGCTTCACATCATTTTCTCAATCTGCAAACATTCCACCCCTCTCTCTCCCCTCGTCCCAACCTCCAACACACACCTCACCCTTAGCTTTCAGTTGATGACCTCGCTCTGCCCTACATGTCCCAGCAGCTGAGTGCCTTGAATCTCCCAGCCCCTTTTACCTGTACAAATGCTTTCTGGCCTCCGTCCTGCTCCAGGAGCGATGGAGACTTCGACCTGTCCGATCCCACCTGCTTTCAAAGGGCTCTGCACTCTGTTCTCGCTTAGCCTCACAAGGAGTTTGCTCTGTCATTCATCCACCTCCTCTGAGTAATTAATTAATCTCTCCCTTTTTATAGGTTCTGTCTTATCTGCAGAATTTCAGCTTGTGTCTAAACACAGCAATCGGCCTTTTTTTTCTAGTACATTTCATGAAGCTCTGAATTATCGTGGTGATGCATTAGCTGCTTTTCACAATCTCCTCTTGGATGCCAGACTGATTTACTTCAAAAAAATTAGGTATTAATTGTTTTAAAAGAACATACCTTTCAGCTCACATAGGGCATTTCCTTTGTATAGAATCCTTATTGTCAAAACTCTAAGGCAGAAAATTCCTGTTAGAGTAAGCTTGTACTCCCAGAGATGACTATGTAACTGTTAGGTGGAATTATTTTGTTTTTGTTTTTTGTCCGTTTTCACTTCCTCTATAAAAGAAGGATTTTCTAGTTAACTATAATAATGCATCCACTATGTAAATCATTGTTTCCCCAGTGGGTAAATGCTACTTGTCTGCAGCTTTATCTCCATTACAAAGAAGCTGAGGCAGCCACATCCCAATCATCACTCTCAAACTGCTACCCAAGAAACTTCAGCTCCGACTTAGAGAAACGCTGTATCTTTCATAAGCCTGGAAGCCTTAAAATATAATTAATACATTATTTATTACAGATTTTTTTTGCACAGCGTTATTCCTAGGATAGCAAATTGTAAAGACTGTATGGTTTTGGAGAGAAAGTGTGCTGTTTGTTTTATATTTTGTCAAGAAGAACTGAACCAAAGTAATTTAAATATTCTTTATGCTTACACTGGATCAGATGGGCATGTCCTCCATTTTATGGGGATGTAGGAGGGAAGCCATGGGGAGAATATTTTATAATTACCAATGCTTCATGAAACTCTTTTTACTTAAGTTAGGAGATACTAATTATTGACTTCATGAAGGTCATCGTAGTAAGTCTCCAACCAAATGTCTCAGAAATCAGAATGCATGTGTTCCTTTCATAGTAAAATGTTCATGCATAGAGCTTCAAAACATGAAAAAGGAATACATTAGGAATAAAAACAATGCATGTAATTGGCATGGTACTAGTTACTCTGAAATCAGGAAGGTAACTGACTAAATTTAAACAAGCAGGTAATTGACACATATTTGAGTAGCCATATGTGCCTGGCATTTAACCCTTAATCACATCACAGTGCTTAGTAATAACAAAAACAATAATAACCAACTCCTTATCATTGAAGAGAGAGTTGATATAGTTAGTAACAAAATATTCTACTTAAGCAAGCACAAGGAATCCCAGTAAATGTTTATTGGATTTCTTGTCTCAGTCTCTAGGGTTTATAATCCAACTCATACAAAATTCCAACAGGTTATGAAGATTTGAGAGTGACTTTTCATACTCATCTATCACCTTATTCCTGAGCTTGCTCATGGGCACTGGGCCTGTCCTAGGTTCCAGAGTGGACATGTGCTCTGCAACACGTATATTCAGCAGGAATTGTGCTCTCAAACTCTCACATTCAAACCTTCTCTGACCGTTCCTGCTTCAAACCCTTCAATCCTTCCTCCTTCAATTCTCCCTCTTGAGATCCTGTCTCCAACATGGGTAGTCAGTCATACTCTGCTCCGTCCAATCTCATTGCTGAATAAGAGAATAGGAAGCATTAGATCCTGAAGGCAGAGATGTCCTGGAGGTCCAGCATTTTTGTGAGACTATCTTCTGGGGGAATAAATAAAAATAAATATATTTATTTTTTGATATTTATTTATTTGTTATGTTAGCTTTGGAAGACACTTGCCATCAGGAATAGAAGTAAAGAAAGAAAAGCCCATGGGGCCGGCCCAGTGGCAGAGTGGTTGAGTTTGTGCCCTCTGCTACAGAGGCCTGTGGTTCATGAGTTCAGAGCCCGGGTGTGGACCTACACACCACTCATCAAGCCATGCTGTGGTGGTGTCCCACATACGAAATAGAGGAAGACTGGCACAGATGTTAGCTCATGGACAGTCTTCCTCAGGCAAAAAGAGGAAGGTTGGCAACAGGTGTTAGCTCAGGGCTGACCTTCCTCACAAAAGAGAGAAAGAAAAATTCACATTCCTGCATATATATTTATTTAATAAATTAGTGAATTAACAAGACAAAAATGTTTTGCCACAACAGAATCTTTTTGTGGACAAATCAAGTATGTGATTCAAGAACAGAAGAAAATTCTGTGACTATAATTAGCCATAATTTCAATCTTATGTTTTCATGTGAAACAGTTGGATTTCTCACAGTATTTAGTTTTCATTCATTAGCATCAATTCAGGGGACAATTCTCAGAATAACCTTTTGTAATGTACTCTGTTATTATTGTTGTGGTGAGTTGGTTTAAAATGTATTCCAGCTATAGAACAATAATCTTATAGCTAGACACCTGGCAAAGAATAGATAAAAATTATTTGACAAACAGGAGTTTCGAAAAGATCAATATGTATCAATCAAGTAATACATAGTAAGGAGCATCTACTGTGTTTTAGATAGTGTGTTAAGCCCTGTGGTAATTTAAATATGAGATGTAGTACCTGGCCTTGAAAAATAATCTCTTAAGGACAGCCTACTAAGTTTATGTAATTTATCAAAGTACGTATAGTTACTTAAAAGCAGAGACTGAGAATCACATCAACTAAGAGAATGATTATTTTATTTAGGGAGAGTTCCAAGAATTTAGCAATCTATAGAGATGACTTTAAAAGACATTGTATGTCCTGGATGAGAAGCAAGAAGAGCAAAGTCAGGGATCTATAAAACTGGGTGGAATGTGAATGATTAATCAATGGCATCAACATGACTGGAAAAAAGTATGTAAAAAGAAGGAGAGGGAGCTGTAGAGTTTAGAAAAGGGGAACCAGTGTGATTCAAGGATTTTCCACGAGGGAAGGCCACCTAACTATCTCATTTGAAAAGGCTATACCTGCAGTAGAGGTTGGTGCATCAGGGTCTCAAAGCACAATTTCCGTGGCTATTAAGATCAATTCATTCCTTTCATATGGTTTCCATGTTTTGAAGACAATTCTTTTTTTTTTTTCTTTTTTTTTCCTGCTTTATCTCCCCAAACCCCCCCGTACACAGTTGTATATCTTAGTTGCAGGTCCTTCTAGTTGTGGGATGTGGGACGTCACCTCAACGTGGCCTGACGAGTGGTGCCATGTCCGCGCCCAGGATCGAACCCTGGGCCGCCGCAGCGGAGCGCGCAAACTTAACCACTCGGCCACGGAGCCCACCCTGAAGACAATTCTTGATTTAACAATAGCACTTCCATATTACATGACCATAGGGAGAAAGACACTATGTAAAAGTGACCATTTTTTAATATTTGATAATTAAATCTCTGTTTAAATTAATAACTTAGTATTCAATTTACTGAATTAAATTTCTTTAAGAGACAGAGCACTTCAAATTTTCTATTTTTATCTTCTGTCAGTTTTCAAGGAATTTGTTTATTTCATCTAAGTCATTGAACGTGTGGGCATAAAGTTCGTTTGTAACAGTTTCTTTACCTTGGTCTGTAGAATCTGTAGGAGTAATCCTTCTTTCATTCCTGAAATCGAGGATTTGTGCTTTTTCTTTTTATCTTGATCAGTCTAGTGAGGGGTTAATCAATTTGTCAATATTTTCCAGGAATCACGTTTTAGCTTTGTTCACTTTCTCTAGGTTTTTGTTTGTTTTCTATTTTATTGATTTCTACTGTTATATTTATTATTTCCTTGCTTCTACTTACTTTGCATTTGCTTTGTTCTTTTTCTAAATTCGTAAGGTAGTACCAGAAGGCATTGCAATCAGATAATTCTTTTCTTGTAATTTAAGCATTTAACATTATCAATTTCCTTCAAAGCACTGTTTTCACTGCATCCCACAAATTTTGATAATGCTAAAATTTCATTATCATTCAGTTTGAAATATTTTACAATATAGCTTGTAATTCTGACCATTATTATTGTTGATATTATTGTTGAGGCTCAAGTAAACCATGAGCCCTACTCCTGAAGCAACATTTTGGTAATTAAATGTATTTTTATCATAGGAGCTTTGGCACAGTTTCCTAATCATATCATATGGAAGGAAGGATGTAGGAGGAGGCTAGATCATGTTCAAATGTAGTACATCCTGCATTCGTAACAGTTCAATTTTTTATTCTTCCAATTCTTAAGTTGCTTTAATGAACTAGTACTAAGCAAATTAAAATATCCAGAAAACAATACAAGCCAATTTTGTGAATATCAATTTTAAATCAATGGAACTCTTTGTTTTTTGGAAGGTAAAATATTCCTGTGGATTCAGAACAAGCACTACTCCAGGCTCATAGATAGGAGGATTGGGAATAATGGATTGGGAATACTGGATAACGCTGTTTCTTTAAGTGTTTTCATTAGCTCCCATCATCCTCAACTTGGGCTCTATTTAATGTCACAACTCCTCAAATTACTACTGTCTTCTTTTCCCCTTCTTCTATTTCTTTCATTTTCATGTTTAGAAAAAAAGAAAGCATGAGGGGCTGGCCCCATAGTTGAGTGGTTGGGTCCGCATGCTCTGCTTTGGTGGCCCAGGGTTTCGCTGGTTCGGATCCTGGGTGGAGACACGGCACCACTCATCAGGCCATGTTGAGACGGCATCCCACATAGCACAACCAGAAGGACCTACAACTAGAATATACAACTATGTACTGGGGGCCTTTGGGAAAAAGAATAAAAAAGAAAAGAGAAAGCTTGAGAAAAAAATTATATAGTCTGACATCCAAACTCTTTCACAACCTGGTCACAATATATCGCTTTATTTTTAATATATCTTCATAAATTCTCTGTTCCAGCCCCTCAATCTACTTCTTTTCCCATTGACTCGAATATTATTACTGCCTCCTCTCGTATCCTTTTTCCATTATGGAGGCCTTAATTCTTCTTCTTTTTTCCTAATTATTTTACTCATTCAATATGTTTTACACTTAGCTATTGCATCCATCATTAATTTTAAATAGCATATATTATGTAAGATATACATTTAAATTATATTAAACGGCTGTTATTTATTGTATGTATCTTTCCACATTTTGCCCCAGACTTCTTGCATTCTCAGTAGCGAGCACACTTAAATGTTGAATAAATATTTCATGAGTTTATAGATGATGATAAGAGCGAGGGATTGCAAATCGTCTTTGAGAGATTGTGGTTCATATGTCTCTTGTTTATTTTCCTTTATTTTATAGGTACATTTAGAGAAGAACAGAAATGCATATACCGACCCCTGATACAAGGCTACATCTGCAAACAGACTGACCAAGTGATCTTAATTCTTGACAATGCTGATGCCACTTGGGCAATGCGCAAGTTATATCCAGTTGTATCTGTGACTAGCGGTTTCGTTGACACCTTTAGTAGTGTAAATGCCAATACTCCCTGCTCTACTTCAGGATCTGTATCTACTTTCTATTCCATTTTACCTACCAGGGAAATCACCAAGGTCTGCTTTGTGGATCAGACTCCTCAAGTTTTGCGTTTTTTTCTATTGGGGAACAAAAGTACTTCCAAGCTTCTCTTAGCTGTATTCTACCATGAACTCCAGAGCCCCCAGGTTTTCTTAAGGGGAAGTTTCATTCCACCCACTCTAGTTCAATCAACTTCCTCATTGCTGGATGAGCCTATTGGTTCCAACTATTTCAGCATCATGGATAACCTCTTATATGTTGTCCTACAAGGAGAGGAGCCCGTTGAAATACGCTCAGATGTTTCCCTTCATTTGGTCCTCACTGTGATGTTTTCAATCCTAGAAAAAGGCTGGGAAGTCATGTTCCTTGAAAGACTAACTGAATTCCTGCAGATTGGCCAAGACCAAATCAGATTTACTCATGAGATGCCTGGCAATGAAGCAACCTTAAAGGCCATTGCTGACAGTAGAACAAAGAGAAAGCGCAATTGCCCAACTGTGACTTGTGCCAATCATTATAGAGCTGGTCGACGTAGACCTCTCATGATAGAAATGAGCTCACATAGGGTCCCACCACCAACCACTACGGAACCTATCTCAAAAGTGATGGTCATTGAAATTGGGTATCTGCCAACAGTAAAAAGCACTGGACCAATTCCATCTTTATCAAGCAACAAACTACAGAATTTGGCTCACCAGATCATCACTGCTCAACAGACTGGACTACTAGAGAATGTTCTGAATATGACTATTGGGGGGTTAATGGTGACTCAATCAAAGGGAGTCATTGGATATGGGTAAGTACTAATTATAATAACATCCAAATGAGGACTGATTTCTTGGGTGAATATTGCAAATGTCAATCTACTTATGCTGAATCACATAATCTGCCTGCTTCTTAAGATAAGAATAAAACTTTAAAAAGTCATTTATAAACTTACATTCTCAATTTTAAAATTCTTTATTAAATCCATATTCTTCATGATTATTCTACTTCCTGGGTGGTTGAGGACATTATATTTTGGTACCTTAAGGTGAAAAGCATGTAGAAAGAGATTTTTCTAAAACAACTTGTTTTCTATTCATTTGTTCATTCTTTTATGTATGTAATGAATTTAAGCAGTGGGCTAAATTCTGGGTTTACTGAGGTGAAACTGATATGATCTTTGCCTTAAGGGACAAAGTCACTACCTATCACAGTTTCATAGAGCTGTGAGCTAAAACTTGAGTACTGAGGGAGGTGATAATAATTCTGCCTGTAGGGACAGGGGAAGGCACTTAGATTTAGGAAAGTTTTGGAGGCATGACCAGGAGTTTGCTAGGCAAAAACAGTGACCCTGATTGGGTCTTAATCCAGGATTAACTGAGGTATTAACCGAGGATTATCAAGCCCTGTAAAGGACGTCTTTGTCAAATTGTGTGAGGCAGGAACATCACTGCTGCCAGCTATGTTTATGGCACAGACTTGTGTAGGATCTGTGATGTCCTTTGTGCTCTGTTATTCTGACTGTACAAGCTGATATTTTGAAGTCCTCAACCAGGTTTCTGTTCAATACACAATTCATAAGTAAATTTATGGGGCTGGCCCCATGGTCAAGTGGTTAAGTTCGCATGCTCCACTTCGGCGGGCCAGGGTTACGCCAGTTCGGATCCTGGGCGTGGACCTAGTGCCAATCATCAGGCCATGCTGAGGCGGTGTCCCACATAGCACAACTAGAAGGACCTGCAACTAGAATATACAACTATGTACTAGGGGGCTTTAGGGAGAAGAAGGAGAAGAAGAAGGTAAAAAAAAAGGTTGGCAACAGATGTTAGCTTAGGTGCCAATCTTAAAAAAACCAATTTCTCATCACAAGAAAAAAAAATTTAAAAAAAAAGTAAATTTACCTGAATATTTCCCTTCACTTAGTAAATGAAGAAGTATTTGAAGTACACAAGAAGGGAAGGCAAGTTGAAATTACTCTCAATTTTAGAGATTGTGTTAGCCAAGCGATGAGTTGACCAGCCCAAGTTCGTCAAGACTTCTATCATGAGGTCAAGACTCTTCAAGTCCCAAGCTCCACTTTCTAGAAGATGCAAAGGAACGAAAAGATGCCCCAGACTGAAAGATGATTTGATCTTCTCATAATGCTTAGGAAACATAAATAAAACTAACCATCTCACAAACGCATGCTGTTTGGTTATAGAGGGCTCAAGAGGGGCAAACATGGACATTACTTATAAATATGTCACCACCACTGGTGCACATTTTGAGTTGATATTGGGTCTCTGAAATAGGTAAAATTATTTAGATTCTGAGCTATATTACTAGGTACAATTTTACAAATTGATATTCCTTTAGATTATTCTGCCACTGCTTTTTCATCTTATTTATGGTGGTGCTAACAAATAAGCAATTAAGATTCCAGGGGTATTAGTTCCTTCTATACAACCATCTCCAATTGATGTGGGCTTCACTATAAAATCAAAAGTAAAAACAAAAAAAGACAGCTTTACATTTTAAGGCATATTCGACTAATACGTTGATTGCCTTTTTATACACAGAGCAACATATCCAAATGAAAACTTAGCTAGTGTTTTTGTATCGTATTTTACCTGTCTTTACAATGGAGATAGGTGTTCTTCTTCCATACATGACATTAAGATGTATGGAAGATACGAAAATAAATCTCAAACAAGTTTTTCTTTTTTGGATCCTGGTTGATGTGAAGGGCTTTGGGAATTGTTAGCTTAGAATTGAAAAGTATCCCTAGTTACATGATTGCTCATAATCTATTAAATCTTGAATATTTTTAACAAGCACCAAACCTTGTTACTGATGTTATTATGATATTGTGCATGGTAACACAACAATCAGAAATCTGCAAATCGATGCTGATGCATCTTAGCACATGTTTAAATATATTTTCTTTCCTTTGGCCCAATTTCATTGAGATCCTATTGAGTTGTGATAAGTATATTATATTTATGGGTGACGAGAGAGAAAAAGGGCCAGTCCATTGCTAAATTTCATTTAGATTTTACAGTACTGAGCTTTCCTAATAGGTTATCATTCCAAAATGACTGATTTTTATGTTATATATCAAAAAAGACTCAGTGAATATTTAGCCTTTAACTACAAGGAGAGAAAAGTCAAAGAGTAGAAGCAGTGGAGGTGAGGCAGAGGAAATCGAGCAGAGAGTAGACGCAGCACAAGCTTAGGCACACACACATACATGTGTGGGATATCATTCTATCGTGAAGAAAGGAAACAGCTTCAGAGAAAAGATCATCTTTATTGTCCTCCATCCTTTATAGCCATCAAGTTTTCACTTTTGACTCAGATGTTTCTGATTTAATGTGAAACTGCTGAGCATGTGTATTATACCATCGATTTTCTGTTGGGATGTCTTATATCCCTCATCTCTCTCTGTTTCTCTAGTATTTTAAGAGAGATTTTCTAGACAAGAGGCCAAAAGCAAATCTTCTGAAGATAAGGAAAGGCTGCTTCTTAACTATATCTGAATAAGTCTCTGCAGACTGAGAAATGCCATGTCCTAAGGGACTGAATGAGAATTAGCAATGTTTCCCATGGTCCTAAGAATTACTCAGCAGGGTAAACAACCCTGAAGCCCTGTGCAGGCCCCAAGGCTAGTCTTGTTTCCTTCAACTTTGATCAGTGTCAGTTGGGACTTCCATTGAACTCAGTGGAGAGCCATTGACAAGCTAATGAATTGACCTTGAGACAGCAGAAATTAGTCTAGAGACGCAGGCCTCTCAGTGAAAAGCACCAAAGATGTTCCTGAGAGGTTCACTCTTGTGAATTTAGTGGCGTTGCATGCATTTCAACAAATTGAGGCCATATTGGACATTTACTTTTCACCTGCTTTCGAAAAGCTACCAACTTCTGCTTTGTGGGGAGAAATGGTGTGCTGTCTACACTTTAAGTAAATAATGCACAGTGAATTGTCCTCTCCTTATCTTTATCTTCCTCTAGGGGCATCTGGATTTCAGCTTCCTTTGCTTGGCTAAGTTAATTCCGTGAACCTGTTTTCCATCTTGCAAAGCTTGGTTGACCTCTGTTGTCAGTTGTCTTCTCCTCTCCTGCCTTCTTTATCCTTGTTGATTGGCACCATTTTTACTTTTTAAGTAATTTCAGTGAAGTTGAGGGAACAGAGATAAACATAGTTTCAATCTGCCCTTTTTAAACTGGGGGTTTCCCATGGGGGTCTTATTTCTATATTCTGTCTTTTTTTCTGGAATCCTAGCAGGATACATTTTATATTGCTTCCCTTCCTTTCAATAGAAAGTTAATTTTTGCTCTCTTTAATTTTTTCCCCCTCATTTCTCTTCTTCTCCCTCCCTTTCTCCTGCTTCATTAAAAAGAAAAAACCCTCTAAATAATATTCTTTGTCATACAGTAAAATTAAATATGTCTGTATCTTTTATGGAAGTTTAGTTATTGAAATGCCAAAGTTATTTGTGGTTGGCAGAATTTCTAACATGACCTCCCAAAGATGTACTGCCCTAACCCCAGGAACCTAGGAATAAGATGAGAGAGCACTTCTACGAATACACTGTTATGTTGCACAGTTGGCATTAGGATAGAGAAAATATCCAGGATTATCAAGATGGGCCCAGTCAAACACATGAGCCCTTAAATGAGGAGAGCTTTCTCCTGCTGTGGCAGAAGAAGACAGAAAAGGAAAGCAGAGAGATCTAACATGTGAGAAGGACTTGAGTGTCTCTGCTTTTAAGATGGAAGGGGCTGCATGAGAAGACTTGTGGGTGTACTCTATGAGTAGAGAGTGGACCTTAGCTGACAGCCAGCAAGGAAGCAGGGACCTCAATTCTACAACCACAAGGACATGAATCCTACCAACAATCTGAACAGTTGTTGAAGTGAATTCTTCCTGAGAGCCCCACAGAAGCCGTGAACCCACCCAAGCCTTTCTGGAATCTTGACCCACATCCTGGAGATAATAAATTTGTGCTATTTTAAGCCACTAAGTTTGTGGTAATTTGTGATGCAGCAACAGAAAACTAACATGCTATCTCACATAAAGGTCTTTGTTTGTGACATTGCCCCGGACCTTGGGCCCTGAAAACAGTTATCGTGAGGGTGGGCATGACACTATGGGAGTGCATACCTGTGTGTGTGTTCCCATCGCATTAGTATCTTTTTAAGTTCCCTTGCTCTGGGTAAGGAGCACCCTGACTTGGAATAGAGAAGAAAACTGGGAGAGACAATTGGTGAGACAAGTCTACTGGCACTCGGTTTATTTAGCATCTTCTTTTGTGCAACTTCTCCATGCCCCCTGGGTTCCTGCTTTCTAGGAAGCAACTGTTTGGAGTATCAAGGACAGAATATTTCTGTCAACACAAGAGGATGTTCTTCCTAAGAGTGGCAGGATCATCCTGAAAGAGATTCCTGTACTGCAGCTTGTCTCTTTCCTCCCTCATGGCCAAACCATAGCTTTGCTGTTGAAGACTATTTCTGCACCTTTTTTTCTTTTCACTATAATACAAATTCACTATTTTGTTGAGTGAGGTGGATAGCAAAGTTGTCATAATGGTATTTCATATACATGGCTTTGTGGGAAAATGGGATGCTCTGTATAAGCAAACTTTCCACAATTAAAAATTGTTCCTTTTATCACTACACTTTTTAAAAGCCTTCATCTCTTAAACTTAAAAAAAATATTATCCAGCTTTATTAAATGGGGACTAAGATACCATTCACATTATTATTGATGATTCATGGTCATCATTAAAACTAGCATTTATTTCACAGCCCTGTTTCTGCAGTGACGCCCATAGGGACCACTGTTCTTATACTGAATGGCCCCAGACCACTAAATCTTGGATTCTACTTCTGCCGTTTATATTTTTTCCACTATTTCCTTATAAACAGGATGTTAATTGTGATCTATTGCTGCCATCGACACATCTGTATCCAACAGTTCCCCACCCACATGGATATGTAATTGTAATTCCAAAATTGAACGGCACCACCTTAAAATCAAGTAATTTAAGATTTATGTACAAATGGTGAAGTTGTAGGTAAATATAATAAAGCCTCCTGAAAACTTACATTTCAATGTTTTTCATTTCCCAAACATTAATTGAACAGTTATTATGTCCAAAAAATTATAATTGTGGCTCGTGTGGAAATCTAGAGATTTTAAAATTAATCAATAGGCAAAAAAATGTTATGCAATTATTTAATATGTTATATTAAATCTCATTATTCTATATCTGTTACAAAGAAATCATTAATTTAATATGAAGCTGCTTAACCATTAATCTAGTTTTTCATAAAATTAACTTAAATGTTATTTCTATCTGTATAATATTCATTAGGTGGTCAAGACTTCAACCTTCTATTATATTTCCAAGAGTACCTAAGCACAATGTCATGAAGAACAAACGATCATTCTAGGGGCCAGCATGGTGGCGGAGTGGTTAAGTGTGCATGCTCTGCTTCGGTGGGCCAGGGTTCACAGGTTCAGATCCCAGGGGCAGACCTATACACTGCTCATCAAGCCATGCTGTAACGGCATCCCACATACAAAGTAGAGGAACAGTGGCACAGATTTTAGCTCAGGGACAAACTTCCTCAAGCAAAAGGGGGAAGATTGGCAATGGAGGTTAGCTCAGGGCCAATCTTCCTCACCAAAAAAAAAAAAAAAAAAAATCATTCTATATTTGTTGCGAATAGGGAAATGTAACCTGCTTGGCTTCTCTACTATTCAAATACTCCTGTGTAACCAATGTCCTGTATTAAATTTCTTCCGTAAAAAAGATCTTGAGTGATTCCTGTTTTCCTGGTCAGACTATGACTGCTACAGCACACCAATACAAACATGAAATTTTGAATATTTTGTATATGATCTTAAAAAAATGTATTCAGAATTACCATTGACCCAGATAAATTATTCATGCTATATTTATTATAACATATTATTTTAAATGATTTACCAACTAGAATGCTTAGGTTTTCACCCTGAATTGACCTTCTTGGAAGATGTGCTGTGTTTTTTACTCTGTGTCTTTGTACACTGCTGGCGCACTGCAACCTACACTTAGGGTTACTCAAATCTCATTTTGAAATGAATAGTTTGAAAAACCACAAGAGTTTAATGATAAGTATTAGAGCATAGCAGTAAGCACGCCGATTGAGGAGTATACCAGAACTTGAAGTTGGCCGGGCCAAGATAGGTGGTGGGTTTCCAGAGGCGTTTAGTGACCTAATTGCAGAGGAAGAGTGTGTTGGGTACTGACTTGTCATAGTATTACTATAGTAACAGCTATTGGGTGCTTACAATGTGCCAGGATTGGCACCACTATGCTATCGTGTCAGAAGGGAACCATTGGGTCATAAGACATTTCTTCCCTCTTTGGAGTTGCGGTCATTGAGGACATCTGGCTAGGTTTAATAGGGAGCATAGGGACTATGAAACAAATAAAATGGTATTTGCCAACTCTGAAAGATAACCAGGAAAGTCATTCTTGCCCTACAAACTATATGGAAGAATGTTCCTGAGGGACAGAGGTCACCGTGTTCTGTTTATCTTTTTGTATCTCGCAGTGCCTTGAATGATGTTTGTATGTAGTAGGAGGGTTAACATATGTTAAAATGAATTGACTAGAGAACTTACTTTCTTCTTCCAGGATATAGAATCTCTCAAATTCCCTTGGAATTCAAGTCCCCTAATGGTGCATGTAGATTCTGCCCTATCTAGCTTATTGAAAACAAGAGTGATTGAAAATGCGTGGGACACCCTGGAACGTTTAATCAAAACATCGGGCTCTTTTACAGGAACCTGTCTTAGTAGCTTTCAGGAGATGAATGCTAAAGAGGGACTGAGGAAGTACCTGTAACCCCCACACTCCCTCAGCTACCGCCAGAGGTCCCGCCCACAGGCAGCTTTCATTGATAGCATTTATTTGTTTGTTTGTTTGCTGGGTTTGCTATGCAGATAGAAATAATCGCCTCCTCCACAGGGTGAGCATTTCAGATGTGGCAGATCGAAAAGCAAGACTCGGAGTGAATAGTGGTGATCTCTAAACTGGGACATTTCTTTAATCTCTTCATCTTTCTCTTTTAACCACACTTAAGCATAGAAGGGAAAAAAAAATTCTTTCACATACCTGACTGGGTATTGGACGCTGTTGGCTGGTGGTTAAAACTGGGAGGGTTGGAGGGAACTTTCCTCCCCCATTTTTTAAAGTTTGGCTGTGGGTCCTCCTGCCTGCAGGCTACAGTCACATTAGTGCTTGGAAATTGGATAACGACAGCACAATGACAAATCCAGGTTGCTTGCAATAAGTTGCTAATCCCTTTGCTTTAATATCGGAGCAGCGTATAATGATGTTTGGACATCACTCCAGTTTACTGACGACCCCACTGGGGCCAGCAATAGAACCTTACAACCGTCTAACAAGGCGTCAGGTGACTCCCGTCGTCACAGCAACGGACACTGGAATCTAATCTTCCCTCCATCCCTTCTAGCACCCAATAACGCCTAGATTATATAAGTGGCCCATCATTGCTTGGTAACTTGAATCAATTAACGTTAATTCGCACAATGCTATGATGTATTGTGATCACTTTCATTTCAGGGAAGGGGGAGAAATTGCTATAAGTCACCTAAAATGAGGTTGTCTGTGGTGCTGAGGTATTAATTGGGTGTCCATATTAAATGCAAAAGGAGCCCCATCGTGAAAGGAAAGTGGATGAGTGACTCTCTTGGCTGCTATTGACCTATCAGAAGAAGACAGTGCCCTTTTCCTTTGCCTTTATCTATTACAGTTTTCCCTATTGCGTGTCAAGTTGATGTATTATAAAAAATTCATTTGGTGACCTTTCACCCCCTTAGCAGATTAAACAATTTCACTTCGATGGCATCATTAACAGGACCCTGCATTTAATGATGATTTCTCTAAAAGGCCACGGAGATTCGATTTTAAGCTAACAGATTTATTGCACTATTATAACATATCGTAAAAAACTGTACCACCTACGGTCAGGTTTTAGGATAGAAACTGCTTAAGAGTTTATGTGGAGCTTAAAGTGGTATTACCTTGGGATATGCTCCAGCAGCAAGTCTCTGACCTCCAGTGCGATGCTGTTTACATTTAATAAGAGATGTTTGCTCACAATAAACTTTAAAGTGTGTCAGCGACAGCCCTTTCAGTGGGGGTTCAGGCCGTCAGTTCCCATCCCCTCGTCTCTAGACATCAGTGTACTTATGTCAGGATCCTTGAGAGTCTTTCAGTTTCTGTAACCCACGCTGCTAGCCTGCATCCTGTCCCACATCACAAAGCACTGAAGAAATAGGGTAAGAGAGAAACAGGATCTGGTAACAATGTTAGATTTTCCAGTAGCCTATGACCCATAGAAAGATAGAATTAATAGCACGGATTTAAAAAATCTGATTTAAATTGTTCCATTTAAAAAAAAAAGAAAAAAGAAGCCTTACGCTCTCAGGCTAAGGAAACTAATAATTGGTGATTAGGCTAGGGTAGGTTGCATTCCCAGTGAGTGATTCTAGCTGAGAGGTCAGGACCTTAGGTGGTAGATGACCGAAGGGGATCCTTAGGACCGCATATGCCCACTCTGCCCCCATTTCCCAGGATTCTCAGGGGAGATAGAAATTGCTTCCTATAGAAACTTCATAGTTCGTGATCCACTCTATTTGCTCTTCCACTGTTTCCTCTTTTGAGGACTAATTGTCACCTTTACTTGACATCAACCCTCCATGTTAAATAAATATTTTATCCTTTTCTTCTCACATAAGAAAAAAAATAAAAGGCTTGAGAATAAAATAGTTGACTCATAAGCATTTAATTGAGGGCAGGGTAAGCTACTTTTTTTGCTTGTTTGTTTTAAATCAAAGCGTTGTTAGACCTGACCTGGGCTGTTTTGGGTATAAGTCACCAAGAGATGCTCTATGTTAGGGCAATATATGTGATATATGATGTCTCCACATCTCCGTTTAAGTGCTAAAAATCAGTTGCATGCTATGATGTGTAATACACAATAGGCTAATGGGACAATAGATATATAATCTATAATGTTGTTTTAATAAAGGTATCTTGCTCATCAAAAATACCAAAGCTCCGGGAAAAAGATCTTTTCAGGTATCATGAACTATATAACCATTTTCTTTTCTTTTCTATTTATTTCATTTTATTGCTAAGTCTCATCAGCAATTAATGTGCTTGAAAGTGGTGAAAACAGTACAGCTCGTTGGTTAACTGCTCGATACCTTGGCCACACACTTACTATTTGTAATACCTTTGGCAAGTTCCTTCAGCCCTTTTGGACATCAGTTTCTTCATATGTGAGTCAGAATACCTACCTCATAGTGTCATTTTAAGGATGCAATAGGTTCATACGTGGAAAGCTTAGAATAGTACCTGGTACACCGTAAGTGCTTGGCTTATATTAATTGTAAGTATTATTTTCCCTAAGGCTTTCCTTCAATTAAAATAAATTAATCAATTAATCCCACAGTGATTGAACCTATTTAGTGCAAGCACACCGTGGAGAATGTAAATATGAAAAGGTGGTTGTAGGATTCAGTGAGCTGTTCCCTGAACAACAGTGGTGTGTGGGAGCTTGCTCTCATGCATCTCTTCCCAATTCTTTTCAGCGACGTCATCTTGCTACCACAGAATCAGCCCTGATGGGAGTTTGTGTGCCCTGGAAACTGGAAAACTCTACAAATCAGGGCCTTTTCAGGGAGAGCTGGTTTACTAGCATACTACTGAACATATCCCACCTTCTAACTATTTTAGTCTAAGTTCCCTCTCTGAGGCTTTTTTTGGGCCCGATGTTAATAAACTGTGTTAAAAATCTAAGTTCATAATTTGTGCTTCTCCTCTGTCATCACACAAACATACACCCAGTCCGTCCTTTACTTTGTCTAAGCAAACATATAAAACAAATATAAAACTATTCTTGGGTTATAAGATTATGTTGGCGATACAGTGTATTACTAAGTTCTAGAAACAAAGGCGAATGTGAATATTTCCACTGGTAATAATGTCTTATGGAAAATAGCCACTGCAGTGATATTTGTAATCTTACGGATGCATTCTTTTTTTTTTTTTTTTAACATGTGCCAGAAATACAAGCAGCTTTAAAACTGGGAACTTGATATATATTCGGCCCTATGCTCTTTCAGTCCTGGTCCAACCTTCAGATGGAGAAGTAGGAAAAGAACTTCCAGTACAACCACAACTGGTTTTTCTGGATAAGCAGGTAACTTGTTCACAGGTAACAGTCTTTCTTTCGAGCCAGGTAGCATGCTGTGTTCAGCACATTTTAGATTTCATCATGTTGATACACATTTACAGAATGCCCACTGTGTGACATTTGCTGCACTTGGAAATTCTTATGACTCTTGTCATTTTCCTTCCATGTCACAGCCTGCTTTCCTCCCACTTTCTATGACTGTCCAGAATTTAATTAAGGGTAAAAATATAATTCTGATACTTTTCCTCCCCAAGCAAATTCTTGAAGGATATCTCTCATATCTTCTCAGAAATCTAGCCTTCTCAAAGAAGTATATCTATATCTGAAGAAGTAATTTCATATGCTAATGAAGGAATTTATGCCATCACATCTGCATCATAGTTTTATGTTATTTTTAATGATTTCTCTTGTATGCGGTTAAGTAAATCATCAATAAGAGGCTTCTGTGCTTAATTCTAATTTCAGTGTCCACAGCCTCTGATTCTATTTTATGGTTTCTATATTTACTAAAGTCGAGGGAAAAAAAAAGTGAAATATGATAGTTAAATCAGCTTTCCACTCTTTATTTTAAAAATAATTTTTTTTGAAAAAATTACTTTTTGCGAAGGGCAGAAGGCCATGGGACTGAGGTCCACTCTTGGAAACCTGTCACTTTGGATCTAGTCTGGCCCTCACTTGACTCTCTCGTGTTTTCTTCTCCTGATCTTTCCTTCCTTATTAACCTTAGCACATAATGCCACTCTTCTCTCCTATAAACTCAGCTTCCTTACTCCTCTCCACTGCTCTGCCCCAATTTTTCCTGCAGTAATCTCCCTTCTCTTCTGTCATTAAGCTAAATTTGATTATTCTTAACAAGAGAAAATTTTTTTTTATCATTTTATATCCTTTGCATATTATTTCTATTGAATATGTCCTTTATAAAAGATTCTATCTGAATTCTCTTTTTTTAGATAACTTCCCCAAATTCTCTTCTGAATCCATCTTTTTCTTTCTTTCTTTCTTTCTTTTTCCCTATTTCCAGAATCGGAGAGTAGAGTCCTTGGGCACCCCCTCAGAGCCGTGGGCTATTTCTATTTCCCTGGAAGGGACATCAGACTCCGTTCTGAAAGGTAGGCATCTGTGACATTCAGCGACCTGTTACTACTGCCTCTGCACAGAAGATGCTTGCGACCATTAGGAATTCACAGCAAGGTTGGTAATACTCAGCATCTTCCATGATTTGGAAGAAACCTCTCTCATCCCAGTCTACGATGCCAGTGTCTGTGAAAGGGAAGATTGAGCTGGCAGTAAACACCTAGGGAACGACCTCCTCCTCTCCCTTCCCCTGCGTGATGAAGGAGCATTCTGTTCATACCCATATCCTCAATATGGTGTAAGGGAAAGGGCATGGACACTTCAGCTGGGTCTCAAATCCCAGCTTGCTATGCACTACTCAGCCCTCTGAAGACAAAAGATTCTCCGGGACAGTGTCATGGACTGGCCCAGGGAGCAATTCACATGTACAAAGTAGTTTCTATGGGGAAACAGAAAAACTCACTCTCAATGTGATGAAGAATAAATGTGATGGCAAAAGCAAAGCACCTGGCACAGAGCAGGCCCTCAGAGTTCACTGTCCCCTCTCCATCTTTCTTTGCCCTCTCTTACCTTCCAGCTCAATGCCAGTACCACTGCTCGCTTCATTTACATTCCCTGGAGCTTGTGCACATGAAAATCAAAATAGGTATCATTTAAAGTGCAGACTCTTAGGCCTTGGCCCAGGACAGTTTGATTACATATCCCTCAGAGAGGCCCAGGAATGTGTGTTTGAGGGCCCGGCCTGGGAAGAAACAAGCAGGTGCGACATGGTTTTTATAGGAAAAATGGTTCCTAAGTTCTGAATTCTGTCTATCTGACAAAAAAACTCCAAACAAAAACCAAAAAATCCTCTTGAAATACAACCTACTCAAAGATATAAGAAGACTCACCCCGCCCCCCGCCCCAGTGGGCTGTGACAGGTTAGGAACTCAGAATCCCCAAGGGTTAGTCCTGGCACTGCCACTGGTTTGTCTTGTCTTTGATTTGGAGCTTTAAAAGTGCACATTATTTTATTATGAAATAGTTCAATCATTATGCTTTAAAACAGCTCAAAATGTGATCCACAGAAAATATTTTAAGGAGAATGTGTTTGAGAAGCAGAAACAGGCAAAGGAGTCTAGTGACTGAGGGAGTTAAAGGGAGGAAGTGAAGTCAGAGGGGTGGGCTGGAGCCCGACAACAGAGGTGAGTTTGGACTCTACTCTCATGACAGGCAAAGCCATTGGAGGGCTGTAAGCAGGCTGTGAGAAGGTCTGCCTTACATGTTTAGAAGACTACCCTGTTCCGTGGAGGGTGGGATAGAGAAGAACAAGAGTGAACCTAGCAGTCCAGTTGAGAAGTGATCACAGCAGGCCAGGCAAGAGATGATGGTGGAGATCAAAGTGTGGGGATTCAGAGCATCTTTTAGAACTAACATCAATAGCATGTAGTGGGAATAAAGGAAACAAGGACTTAAGGCTGACTTTTGGATTCTGACCTTGATGTATTGGGTGGATACCGATGTTATTTACTGAAATGGAAAAGACTAGAGGAGGAGAAAGAGACAAGAGTTTTGATGAGGAGAAACAGAAAAAGGTAAGTAGGAACTGGCTTTTGGGCCAACTTAAGACAGAGGTCTTTTCATATGTGTGATGAAAGTTTGAAGACAACAGGAATGATCGGTTTCTGGTTTATGATCATTCCAATTTGTGTTTCAGAGTGTCAAAAGGGCTTTCTGTTCTTATCTGCCCCCACTCTAGTCCCCCACACAAATGATTAACCATGTTCCTACTAGAGGCCTCCTGTATGTGTGCAGTCCAGGAGGACATCTCCCAGCACGCGGATCTTTCCTGAGATCCTCAATGCTCCATGCACAGGGGGGTCTTGTCTCAAAGAGTGTCCTCTTGGTCCTCAAAGCACCCAAGGATTCTCCCTCCTGTTATGGGTGGGATTGTGTACATCCCTCTCATTTGAGGGACTCCTAGTCACACACAACCACAGTTTAATTCCGGGGTTCACTCTGAAGTGAAGAGAAATTTCTTTTCTATCAACTTAATACAATCCAGAAGAGAGGGTCCATGGCGCATTCTGAAATCAACTCCTATATTCCAATAGCGGCCAGAGATTATCACAGTCTGGAAAAGTGGGCCTGTTAGGTCCCTTTAATCCCTCTAACCAATCACAGTGAGAAAATTAGGAAAGGGTGCTGAGAATTCAAACTGATTATAGATTATTTTTAAGATAGGTCATGAATAATATTCTCATAAAGGAGAGCATCCACTGCCACTCCCCAAACCTCTAACCCAGACAGCCCTTTTCACAAAGCTTTACAGGGCAGTCTAGAAGAATAGAACCAATGGATTTACCTTGTCTGCATGAATTCAGAATTTCTGAATAATTCTAACGAGGAGCTAGATCAAAGTAAACCTCTGAACTAAGCATTGTACTGCTGTTTTAGATTAGAAAGACTTTCTTAAATATTAGCTCAGTTGTGGTTTGAAAATAATAAATGTTTTCAAAATATGCATAGTAAATAAAGATTATAAATATATCCTTTAGTATTGGTAAAACAAACAAAAAAAGAGAATAGCAATTATGTTTTAGGTACAAGCGTCTCTTATGACCAGGATATTTGCATATCATAATGGGGAAAGAAGCAAGCAATCTGGTTACTTTTGCCAAGCCCTCTTTCTAGAAATATGGTTTTAAGTATTGGCCATTTATGCAGAGTTACTGCTGTCAGGGTAATACAGCACCCTTTGAAACTTGTTGGTGACATGTTGAAAGACAGATTCCTTACCAATGAATCACTGACAATTTTAGGTTGGTATGGTCTGTTTTGTATGATCTGTTTTGTCACTATTGTCCTCTCTGGAAGATTCAGTAGGAAAGTATGAGGAATGAACTGAGGTTGTCTTCTATGCACGCATTTTTTTTTGGTATCATAAAGTAGGGAAAAAATTTTGTGTAGTTTTCTGTCTTTAGAATGCCTGCATCACCAAAACACCCTATTTTATATGATTGAAAGTATCTCTTGAAGCCATCATGAAATACTTCTCCTTAACTTCAGAAAGAATGGAACCAAAACCATTTGGGATGGAATACCTAACTTATTCTCAATGTTTTCTGGAGAAGAAAAAACAGCAACAACAAAACTATATATGTCTAGTCTAAATTGTTCATTCTACAATTTAACTTCATGTTCTTTTGTCTCGGGAGATCCTCCTTGGTAAAAATATGTTATAATCTATTAACAAAAAGTGGATTTATTCCCTCAAAGATTATTATTTAAGGGCCCTTTAGATCCTTTGGTATTTAATTATAGATTCTAGCTGTAGGAAAAAATATGTTCTTAATATTTAAAAAAATAAAGTCTCAACATTAATGGACTAATAGTTTGGTAGTGTGTATGACTAGGGGTGAGAGGGATAGTTGAGGGGAGAATTGAGGCTGAAAAGGTATTTTAGAAACCACACTTCCTGCAGACACGCATTCAGGTAGCATTCCCTGGTAGCCGTGTAATCAATTTCAATCTTGCTTCAAATCCAACAGCCCATCTCAACCCATTGTTTACACCAGCTTGATCAGGGAGCCTGTCAATGGCATTTCTGTATTTTACACTTTGCCATTGCAGGGATGGGATGAACCCTGGAGTAATGTACTGTACTTGGCAGCAACTGCCTCAGCTTTGGGGCACATATGCTTCAAATCTGAGAATATCATAGATATATATGGGAATCTTTGTAGAGATCTCTGAGGCAAGCTGGTATTTAACACAAAAGCAAACCCATTTGGAGCTAAAGCACTTTCCATTAGGCAGTTTGACGGCTGTTCTACGAGGCAGACTCACTGTGCTCCACGGACACATTTCGATTAAATGCTGCTTTGTATTCCTCCAAAGATGGGAACAATAAGGACGTTTGTCAAAGGAAAACTGCAGCAAATGATTTCATGTTGAACATCTGTACTCTGCGGTTCATTGTTTGCAAGAGTTTATTGACCATAATTTTGATGCATATAGGTTTTAAAGAGTATAAACTGCATTTATCTTGGGCGCCTATCATTTATTTGAGTCTTGGCTTATTTATTTCCATTTTTCTGGGCATTTTATTTATTTTGGGACTCTGACGAGATGAAGGAAAAGATGTTTCTGAAAAAGGAAGTTTTAGTTAGCTCTGCAAAATTGATGAGGAAAGACAATGTTTTCACAAAAAGGATTGAGCAATTGGATTGAAAAATGTAACTCTAAGCATATTATATCTCTATGATACCTTTCAGCCTTAAAGATCTCAAACGAATTTATAAACTTTAAGACCACTCTCCTTTCTCATTGTCCATCAAACCAATCATGGTGACATTTCCAGAGTGAAATGTAGCAGCTGTTAATTAGCAAAGTAATTTGAGGATGGTGGAGTCAGAAGACTAATTAATGGCATTGTGAATGTGGTCCTGAGTTAAGTTCTTTCTTTCACTTTATAAATGGACGGCCTAATGTTAGAAGATGTAAGCTTTCTGTTTTGCATTTCATGCAGGAAAACCATAGCCCAGGCAATCCAAGGTGCTAAATCAAGGTAGCCTTTATCAGTCATGATTCGATGCATTGCCGTGGTCCTCATCTATTGGCTTAATTCTGCTACCATATAAATTATAGATCCCTTGACTAGAAGAGAGGCAGAGCCTAGAAACTGTTGACCTGGAAGGATGACTTGCTTTCTTGAGAGATATTTAATAAGAAAACAGTCAATATATAGTGGCGGTTAAGAATTGAAATCAAGTATATTTGAGCTATCACCCAAGCACCAGGTAATGTAACCTTTTACGAGCCTATTTCCTAATCTATAGCATATAGATAGTAGCATATATTATAGGGTTGTTGTGTAGTTTATTTGCAGGGATGTATCTAAAGCACAGTGTCTGGCAGAGTAAGCTTTCAATATACGTTAGCTGTTATTATTATTATTCTATCTTGGACTATTTGGTTTGAAGACTTGTCTAAGAAAAGGCTGATGGATTTAGTAACCTCTTTAACTAAAAAAAGTTTTTTCCTTTGTTGTCCAAATGCCTCTCTACAGAGAAGACTTGAAGAAACTCTCTCTAGTAGGTAACTAACATCTACTTTCTGTTTCTGTGTTTGTTGTAGGGTGTACTCAGGCAGAAGCTCAAGATGGTTATGTGAGGTTCTCCAACTTGGCAGTTTTGATCTCTGGGTCAAATTGGCACTTTATTTTTACTGTCATTTCGCCTCCAGGTAATTTCAGTGCAATGTGTTTTTATTATCTGTTTCTTTAAAAAAAAAATAGCCTTTTCTCCTTTATAATGGGAATAACTCCCAGCATGAATAAGAAGTCATATTGTTTAGAGAAAAAATTCACTTGGCTATATCATTAAGGTGTAAGAAGCAAAAAGACGTAAATTAAGGCTCCAGAGAATCCTGGAAAGCAAGAATAAATCCAAATGTACATTTTCCTCTAGTTGTTAAAATTTACTTTGAATGTCCTACTTTTTTTATTTTGATGACATTTGGTTAGACATAAATTAGAAAAATTTAATTTGTAAGAGAGTCATGAGATATTGAGTATTATGAAATCTTATCTTTCGGTCCCGCCCACCTCATTCACTGTCTCTCCACCCCGGAAATGGTAACTATACTCATTCAAAATCCTGGTACTTTAGAAGTCTGGGTACAAGGTGTGTCTAAATTGCTTATATGGGCCAATTCTTCTTGACAAAAATTTAAAAACAAATCTCCCTTCTGAAGTATGCTTGATAATTTTTGCTTTATTAGAGGGTAATACTATTCAATAAGTTTGTAGTAGATAATATGTTAATTAAACTTCAAGCCGGATGAGCCTATGCAAAATACCACTGCCCACTTCCACATAGAATGGAGCCAATCTCCTCCTACAGAGGGGCAGTGGGAGGGTGAATTTTGACATCCTCTTTTTAAACGATTGAATTCTGATAGGGACACAGAGTTATCTACTTAAAAAACATAAGGTAACTATTGCATCCATTATTGTGATTTACCAGAAAAAAAACTCCTTATCTAAGAGAATACCTAAAAGAATTTTTAAAATACTGACATCACATTTGAACTGAAAAGTAGATCTCTATAATCAATTATTAATTTTGTCAGGAAAGTTATCTTGATACTTAAGACATGCAAGTGTGGGAAGCAGTTAATGCACAGGTGTGATAATGCAAAGTTTTATAAAATACATTAAAACAGTTATTACAGGATTTAAATGTCTTAGTTATTGGAAATGGCAAAGGAAATCAAATGTTCGATGTGAGGTGTCTGGAGCCCAACAACAAATATTTAATTAAGGCCTGATATTCACCCTCTCTGATAAAGCTTAAATTCACACTGTCATAGTATACTTTCGAAAAGTTAAAGATATGACGCTCATGAATATATAATAAGCACTTGTCAATAAGTTACTTAACTCATTAATGAGGGAACCAGGAGGACGGCAAAGGTGGTTTAAAGAACATTTGAGAAATATAGATTGTAGCCAGGAAAGAACAGCTGAAATAAGTTCGCCAAATTGGATACAGGGTAATAAAGCTGGAACCTTTGAGGTTACGTGTCTACAAATATCATTTGCTTCTTTCCTGGATAAAAATCACTTGCAGCTTACCAGTCATCTACAGATTAACAAGACTGGGCCGTAATTACTGTTAAATATTAATAAATATTAAGTCAAACAAAAGTTTATTCCAAAGAATTTGGTAGACCTTGGATAACCCTGTTTGAAAATGCTCCAGTGTGATCTGTAATCATTTTTTTCCCCTTAATTCCAAGTTTTGGAACATTTTTCTTCCCCGAGGGAATATCTTCTGTGGTCAGGTAATACTATTATTATTTTGTATGGCAGATATCCTTTTAATACTGATGACAGTGTCCTAAGGTAAGCACAGGTTCATGAAGAAAGTTGTTCCGTCAGTGTTCTTGACCAGGGGATCCCCAAGGACACATGCAGAGCTGGATATTTTGTCCCAGACTTGTTGGATATTTAAAACACCATTGCCCTTTAATTTCCTCAGTGGTTAACTTAGACTAACTAAATACTTCATCAAGGTTACATTAAAGAATAAGTTATAAAACCAAACGTAAAATATGGTGCAGACAGAAACTTTTCAATCACACATGTGATTTTGAGCTGGCCTTGGTTTCCCATTTATTAGACTATTACTTTCTTTTCGGTTCTGCCCATAACTTGTCAAGTAGCCTAACTGAGGAGTCATCTTGACAAGATTTTCTTTAGCCTTTTTCCTTAAATTAGTCTTCATAATTTTCAAGACCAGGTCTATGAGGTGAGGCCCTACCAGAATGAGATTTACAAAAGTTTAAATTAGAAGAGAATAGATAGAGGATAAAAAGAACACATTAAAAAGCCTGCACTTCTGTGACTCCTTGTTGACATGACGTTGTTAACAGTTAGCAGGTCCTGAGAGTAACTCCCAGTTTCCAGGTATATCAGTTTCTAGTGCCAGAATCATTTGGGAAAGCAGCTCTCATTCAAACATTAATAGGCCAATCAATGAAGTTTCTTATTTCTAACAGGCTTCAAAATAGGCATGACCAGCATTGATTCATGGGTTATTGTTTCATTTGTCCACGAATCAAGAAGAGAACTTGCAAACGTTTTCATTATTTTCCCTCTTCTCTCTCAGAGGAAGGAAGAGATTTCTTAGAGTGAAGAATGCATCATTATTCCTATTTTATTTCATTATCTTTTCTCTCCATTATTTATTTATTTTTCTTAGAAATGAAGAAAAAGGACAGAATTTACTTAATGCCCAGAAATGGCAGATAATGGCAGATGTACTTCCTGATTTTAGATCATGGAAATTGGCAATCTGCCTGTCTAAAGTTTCTAACATTGTCCATATCTTTATTTTTTAATGGAAGTAGATGTCACTTTAATCCATTTTTCATTAATCACTACATACAAAGACGTACATTTCTTCAGCTCCATAGCTAAATTGCAGACATAATAAAGACATTTCATTTTCTTTATATATATATTCTTTATATATATTTATTTACTGAGATATAATTGACATAACATTGTTAAGTTTAAGGTGTACAACCTGCTGGTTTGATACAATATGATTGCCCCTGGAGCATTAGGTAACACCTCTGTCACATCACATAATTATCATTTCCTTTTTGTGGTGAAAACAATTAAGATCTAGTCTCTTAGCAACTTAGAAGTTTATAATACAGCCTTGTTGACTATAATTGCTATACTATTTTAGAAATATAGAATTGAGGAACTGAGAAGTTAAATAGGTCTTTCCAAGTGGGTATGCACTCCTCACTGATGCGGGCTCGGCCAGCCAAAGTGTCGAGAGACAGATTTCTTGGACTCTCAAGGTCTGGTAGTAGTGCTCTTTTATTCAGAGAACAGCATGGGGACAGGACCCATGGGCAGCGAAGGGCTGCAATGTGTTGAGGGTGGGACTAATGTTATAAGGCATGGGTACATGACTTATTTTCTACTAGACAAAGGAAAGACGATGTAAAAAGTCATTAAACGGTATCAGGGCAGGTGGGGTCTGGTTATTCTGTGTTCGTCTAACTTTAGATATGAATTGGGTCATATAGATTGGCATGTAGGCCAGGACCCCTTGGGCTTCTCTCCCCGGGGCAGCCTTGATCCACATCACTCATAAGTCTTTCTAATATGTTCACTAATCCAATGCATCTATCCATTTCTGATACTTCTTGAGACACTGCCAAGAGAGAAGGGTTTCTATAAGTTTGTGCTACTGCTTTGGACCCAACCTTTCCATATTCACTATCATTATTGTGGTCTGGGCTGTGGTTTCTCCACTCATTTCTCGAAGCCGTGACATTCTTAGGGGCTTCTCAGGGGTTGCTGGGCTGAGGAAGAGTTTGAGGGAGCCAGGAATGCTCCTGCCACCTAATCCAGAAAAGCTCTACTCTAGTGGCCATTTCCACACTTGGAATACTCCTCCTCCAGAAATTCACATGGCTCACTCATCAGTTCACTCAGGTTTCTTCGCACATGTCACATCCCAGCGGCCTTTTCTGGATCAATAAGTTTATAATGCTATTCCCAAGGCTGCTCCCACCTCCAGTCTTTCTGTTTTCCAACCCCACTTTAGTCTTCTTCATGGCACTTACCTACTACATGGCATCAGAGTATCTGTGTATTTGCTTGTTTCCCTACTGCCTGTGTCTTCTGTCCCCTATTAGGACCTGAGTTCCTAAAGGGACAGGAATTCTTCTGCTTAGATCAACATTATATCCTCAGGGTGTAGAAAAACCTGGCACATCATAGGCACAAATAAATATTTGTTTTATGAATAAGTGAGTATGTTGAGACTGTGTCTAAGATTACATTTTTAAAAACTGTCCTACTGCTAAAAATACTTGAAAGCTGATGGTCTCTCCTTTAGACTCAGGTTACTGCTCCAGGGTTGTAAACTGCTCTCCCTCGCTTCAGCTGCTGTCATTACTTGTGTTCTAAACACTTCGTTGGCCTGAGCTTCTATTTCCATGTGGCTCATGTCACTTCTCAGCTCAGAATTTTCCCTTCTATGACAGCTCTTTCCCTTCAGAATATAGTCAAGGGCCTTTTGGCTGACATTTAATGCCCACCAAAATTTGTCTCAAATGCTTTCCATCAATTCCCGGTATTTCCCAGCATAAATTTCCTAAACATCAACTCTTCTTTTCTCCTCTCCATCTTTATTTGCTTGGCCTTCAAAGCCCCACTTAGATACTCTCTCCTCTGAGATGCTTTTCCTGATCATATCAATGGAAAATAACCTTCCAAAGCAATTGCTTTGCATTATTCTGGTGGCAAGTGTCTCATTCTGATTTGTATTACCAATATTTGTATGTGTATCCTATTTCATTTACCATCTTGTAGATCTCTAAGAATGAGAACAGTAACTTATCCACTTAGCATAGTAAATAATCACTGAGCAAGTATTGAAAAATGGATAAAAGAATGAAGAATTTTGTTTTTACTTCTGTGAATCCCAAGTAAAACCCATTCCCCCGACTCTGGACTAGATTTAGCTTATTCAGATGCCCATAAAAAGCAACTAATTGATAACAAACAAGCCAAATATGGCTTAAGTGTAAAAGGTACACACAGGAGAACCATTTCTAGCTAATCTTGTTATGGCAGCTTTTGGACCAAGTCAGCCAGGAGTCAAGAGACTGAAGATCTGACTGTGACTTCCAATCAGATGTCAGGCTCGGCCCAAAGAAAGCACAGCAAAGAAAAACATGGTGTTTCCTCGAATTAGAGAAAAATAAAAACTCTGTTTTTGCCTGAGTTATTCAGATGAAAACAGGGGCTTGGGATTTGTTTGTTTGTTTTGAGTGAGCTACTCAAAAATGCTGGTTATAACTAACTCCAGTTCACAGGCAAGTGTTTTTTTAACTTTCAATTTTTGTATTGAAGTATAATTGACTTAGGATAAACTACGTGTCTAAAGCATACCGTTCAATAAGTTTCAATGAATGCAGGCTTCCCTGAAACCATCCTCACAATTAAAATAATGAACCCCCCAAATATAGACAAATTAAAATAAATGATAAAAAAATAATATACAGTAAAATTAATCTTTTGGGCTGTCTTTTTATGAATCCAAATACATACATGGATTTGCGTCATCACCACCACAGTCAGGATACAGCACATTTCCAAAAAGTCTCCCTTATGCTATTCCTGTATCTTGACGTCCTCCTCTCCCACTACCATTAATCCCTGGCAACTGCTGATCTGTTCTCCATCTCTATAGTTTTGTCTTTTGTAGAGAGTCATTTAATGGGATCATACAAGATGTCCCCTTTACAGATGGATTTCTCTCACTCAGCCTAATGCCTTTGATGTTCATCTCAGTTGTTACAGGTTATTAAGGGTTTCTCTCTCTGTCTCTCTCTCTCTTTCTCTTTCTTTCCCTCCCTTCCTTTCTTTCTTCTCTCCTTTTTTCCTTCTTTTTCCTTTTATTTTTTTTCTTTTGGCTGAGCAGTATTCCTTTGTCTGGATAAACCACTGTTGGTTTATTCCTTCCCCTTTTGGAGAACATTTGGGTTGTTTCCAGATTTGGGTGATTACGAATAGAGGTGCTATAAACATTTATGTGCAGATTTTTGCATATCTAGGCAAGGTTTTTTAGATTCTTTTATGCCTTGTTTCAAAAATAATAATGGAGTGAGAACCAAATTTTTCAGTCCATTGAAAGGGGAGGAGTTAGAGATGAATTCTTAGAAAGATAAGCTCTGTAAGGAAGCCGCCCATTTGGATCCATCTTCCCTAGCCAAAGTGGCTCTGCCTATCTGCCACTGCTCTACTCCCAGTTTTCTAGATAAGGAAATTCTCATGGACATTAGAAATTCTCTTGGCTCTGTAGTAGGAGTGCCTGGCCCCTGTTCTGATGTGTTACATGCCCTATTTTCATAGGACAGATGTGTCAGAGCAAGTAGTTTCACACATTCTGGGGCTGAGAGCATTTCTGTTCTAGTTTGTGGAACATAGAGTGAAACTGAAATTTTTCATTGATGGAAAGGGTTAAGTCTGAGAATAAAAGAGGAGAATTGGAAGAATTCCCCATCAGTAATGGACAGCATTGGAAAGAACAATTGTATGTTATTGTTGGAACTGAATTCTTCTATTTCTTCAGAAATACAAATCTTGGATCTATTACTGGTTCATTTATTTAATCATTTAATTTAATAAATATTTACTGAACCTACTAAGTGTCAGTTACTGCTGTAAGCATATCTTTTCCACAATATTTTCATTACAATGGTATCTTATTAATATGTTATTATTGAGACTTTTCTTTTTTTACAGGGGTCAATTTTACAGCTCGATCCAGGCCATTCGCCATCTTACCTGTGACTAGGTCAGAGAGCTCGACCATTATCCTGGCTGCTTCCCTGTGCTCAGTGGTCTCGTGGTTGGCTCTATGCTGTCTGGTGTGCTGTTGGTTTAAGAAAAGCAAAAGCAGAAGTACGTTGATTTATTTTTTTTTTGGAATGAAAAGATTGGGAAAAATGCCATCATGCATAACATACATTTTTTTCTTCCCTCAAAGAGAAATTTTTATGAACCTCAGCAACATATTAAACCACATGGAGCCAAATTGTTCAATTCATACAGTAGAGATAAGGATTGCCTAATCTCAATAATAGCAATCATAAAGAAAGCTCATATTCATTGAATAGTCACTACAGACCAGGTTCTAGGTGCTTTAGATACTAAATTTATTTCATCCTCACAAGAACCCTATGAAGTAGGTACTAAATACTATGTCCATGTTACGGAGGTGGAGCATGAGGCACAGTAACTGGCCCAAGGTCACACAGCCAGGAACAAGCCAGGAAGTTTGTCTCCAGATCCCACTCACTGAATTGCTGTGTTCCTCTGCCCAGGTGACCCTCCAAGAGGTGAGTTCAGGGAGAAATGTTCTCTTTTCCTTCACAAGAGCGAAGAGCGTGCTTGGTGTTTTTTTTTTCTCTAGGAGTGTAGAAATTAAATATATTCTTGAATATTTTCCCAGAAGCTTTTTTTTTTTTTTTTGGCTAGAATCACTGAGGGGAAAAGGTTCTTTAAAAGAGGCTTCTTTTAATCTTTCCACTCTATTCTTAGAGTGGAGGCAAGAGGAGCAGACCAGGCTCTGGCAAATCCCTTGCTCCACCCACACCACCCTCCCAAGACCATCGAATGAGTGAAAGAAACACTTCGTGATACTAAGAGGTACTAAAGAGACCAACATGATAAACAAGAGTGAGTATAAAAGAGGCAAAATGAGGAGAAGCCACGAAAGAAAGTCAAAATAAAGGAAGGAAGGAAAGAGGAAGAAGCCTGATGCCACTACTGGAAGATTCGCCGTGCTCGCATTTCTGAGAGATGCTAGAGACGGGAAGCCCCACCACATGTGATCTTTATTTTGAACCCAGCTTCAACCTCATATCCTTACCTCAATCCACATCCTGGTGATTGAAGTGGACAAACTACGAAGAAACTCTGGGGTTCCTTGTCTTTCTCAAGATGAATGGGATCTTGTCCGGGGTGTTGCCTGTGATTTGTTGAACCACGGAATTTTGTTTTTATTTTAAAGTCTAAAGTTCTAACTACGCGCGCGCACGCGCGCACACGTGTGTAGTGCTTTCTGATTTAAAGGCAAAGACTTTTCATAGTTTTTAATCTCATGTGATTCTAGGAAGTAGGTGATTTCGCTGTCATCCGTTTTGTAGTTAAACCGACTAGCACAGAGGTAACTCTCACTAAGCTCCACTCACCAGTCTCTTCCTTTTTCTCCCCCCAGCTCTAGAAGCTTCTTCCTGCGGTTACTAACACATCGGTTACCTCAGTGTCCTCTTTCTGCTCTTTCAACTTTTAGATATCTGTGGACACATTTTGCTGTATTAAATTCCCATAGTTTCCTGAATGCAGGCAGAGTCCTAACTTTCTTAAAAGACAAAACAAAACAAAAACTAAAATTGTAAAGAAATTGGAAGGAACTTTATGAAAAATTTACGGTGGTCAGGTCTGTATGAGTCATTTGCATTATATCTTTCTGTATTTCTCAAATTTCTAAAATTAGTATTCATTACTTTTTGAACCAGAAAAATATGTTGTTCCTCACAGAATGTGGTTCTCTGTTTCAGCTGTATGGTCTGTGTCAGAAAATATTGTTTCACTGAGTTATGCATATCTTCTAAATGTTGACATATTTCATTCTACAATTAAAAAAAATCACATTTGTTAATATCAACATGGATCTTCAAGAATTGGAAGTCTCTGAAGCTCATAATAGTTGATACAAGTTTTCCAAAATTCTAAGTTTCCCATGAAAGCTTGGATTTTATCATTGGCAACAAGTACTGTCAGTTATTTCTTTGAAGTTCATTCAAAGAAGACTCACTCCATTCACTCAAAAAAAACTGCCAAATATCCAAGTATGATAACCATAATTTATCTTCCAATCATTCTTTCAAGTACTTTCAATCTAAAAGTGGTGTTCTGTGGAAAATTCATTCAGCTCAAAACTCAATCCCAAAAGTGTTTTCCTTGAGAAAATCATCATATGGCATGGCATGGCATTATCAGATATTATATTACAAATTTATTTGTTTATCCTCTGCCATCCAAACTGGAATGAAAGGTCTATGAGGGCAGGGACAAGGTCTTTCTTATTCGTCATCGTCTAACCAGTTCCTAGAACACTGCCTGGCATGAGGAATGCAAATATATTTTTGATTAATATATTTAATAAATAAATGAATAGGAGATAAAGCATCTCTTCAGTCAGGAGCAGACTGAAGATCTACAGTCTTCAATGAAAAGCACACACCTGCACGAGCTCTGTGGATTGTACCAATGTTAATTTCTGGTTTTGCTATGCTACTATAGTTACGCAGGTTGTCAACAATGGAGGAAGGTGCATCAAAGTGCACGAGGCCTCCGTGCACATTTCTTTGCACCTTCCTGTGTATCTATAATTATTTCACAATAAAAGGTTAAAAAAAAGTATTAGTAACATTCTATACCAGCTCAGTTTCAGAGAAGTGTAACAGGAACAACAAATGTGAGGCATGTAATGTACTTTTCTAGTAGCCACTTGACCTAATACACCAAAATTTATTTTGGCACATAATGAATATAAAAATATTAGATTAGAATATTAGCTACTTTATACTTTTTCAAAATCAGATGTATATTTTACACTTACAGCACATCTCAATTCGAATTAGTCACATTTCACGTGTTCAATAGCCATATATGGTGGCTACTATATTGGACAATACCTTCAATTAGGTGGTCAGCTTATGGATTTTGTTTCATTATTCCTTAAGCTCTGAATATATTATAGTCATTCTACTGCATGTATATCACAATCATCTTGTGGAACCGTAAAGGGGAAACGTTAACCCTTAGGGCCTATTTACAAATGAAAAATGTAATTTTGTTCTGGAAAAACAGAAAAAAAATGTGTTTTTTTCACTAATACAGAAATAAAAAGTAAAGAGATTTCTGAATCTCAGACTAATGATCAAAAGAATCCTACTCACGTCTCATCCAAACGCCAAGGATCACAAGTAGAGACGGGGAAAGAAGACGCCGTGATGGGAGAAGGTAAGCTTGGACACTGTGAATGATTCCTATAAGAGAGACCCACTGTGGATGAACTGTAGCCTGTAGCCTCCCCCGGCTGACAGTTTCTGAATTAATTTACTTTATAGCCTCTTCTTTAATCTTTGTTACTTCTCCTCAAGGAAATCACATCCCAGTGTAGGAATACACAAGTACAGCTGATTCACTCAGCTATCAACCAATTATTCAAGCTGACATGTATCTATTTTTTTCTTAGCAGAAGATTATTGGTTTAACATTTGAATTCATTCCATAGAGAAAGGGAAAATGAGAGTATTAGGCATATAATCTTTAGCTATTGCAAAGCTGCCAGTTTGGCCACATTATTGAATTTGGGAAAGAAGAGAATTTAGTTGCTGAATAGCAACTATGCAAATAAGATTGAATACGGAAACTTCAAGAAATGAGTCAGCTTTGCAAAGCTCTGCTTTGTTGTTTATTCATACTTTTAGCAAAATGTATTATTTGCTTATGTTGTGCGTTATACCAGATGATTTTGCTTGTTATTGTTAAATTGTCACTAGAATTGGGGCCAAGCAGAGAAAAGATAAGCATTTGCCTCAGAGCGATGCTTTGCCCTTGTCCTTCTAAAGACACAGAAAATAGGAAAACGGTGGGCAGAGCACAAGATGGGTTTGCCAAGCATGGATGTGATGTATGAAAAATTTTCTGATAATTTCCATGGACCTGAGACATTTTGAAACATACACTCTGAAGAAAAGAATATTTCTGGGTTTTCTTAGTAATAACCAATTGTTGTCATATTTTCTGCTTGAAAAGGAATATGAATCTTACTGGTTCTGAGTGCACATTTAACCAAAAAATAGCAGTCCAATGTTGTTCTGCCTCTACCTAATTTAATAAACTCTGGTGAGTGTGTGTGTGTGTGTGTTTGTGCACGTGTGTCCATGTATCAGTTTGCATGCTTGCTTGTATTTTTTCCCATGGAGGAAATGAAGTTATTTAAAAACAAATTTCCCAAAAAATTAGCCAGGCATACATCAGCTCCTGGACTTGTGTCTCAAGGTGGTAGGGATTCGAGTGGGTCGGGGTGTGAAAAATGGAGACAGGGAGAAGGGAACAGGAACTCTTTCTAGATTTCATCTAAGACGACTTTCATTTTGGTTTCTAGAAGCCTCTTGTCCACTTTATTGCATGCAAATTCAGGACAGGTGTTTGAAAATGGTCATCTGAACAGAACCCCGCTCTGTGAAGAACGGAATATTCAGCTGCATTCTTCAGCGAATGGCAAGAGTGATGCTAATCTCTCCCCTAATCTAATATGGCCATCCACATGAATCTTAGTTGCCCTGCTTAAATTAACTACATTAAGCAGTCCACAATGCCTGGGTGTTTTATTAAGGAGCATTTTTTATGTGGTGGCTTATTAATAAATTATCAGGAATGAGACAAGGACAGGGCTCCTGTGGAAGAGTTTAGATTGAAGAGATGGGAGTATCAGAGGCCATTTTCTTAGGACATTCGAGTTAAAAATAGAAAGATGTGTTATCCGAATCCTCCCCTGGGGATCGTAGCAAATTTGTTTCCTTATCTTCTAAGCTTTGTCCAAATCTTAGGAGCATTGTTTCCAAGGCAAGTTATGAACTGTCTCCTGCTTTTCCTTGGAAATTATTACCAGCTACAAAACATCTAATTATTGGTAGCTTTAAATAAATTTGGTTTTATTTCATTATTTCCCTGGCACTTGAATTCCCCTTTCCCTCTGTGTTTTTAAACTTTTGGCGTTTGCTGATAAAGTGATTGGCTGTCTCACTCATGAGCACTTTGCATTCACCAAGCACCACCATAGCACTACGTTGTTTAGTGATGAAATTGAGCATTTTCACTGTCCAGTAGATTCAGACTGTAAATTCACCATGTTAAAGCTTTTACCAAAACTTATATGGACGCAATAGGGGTGGTAGACAGTTGTGATGGGGGAGGAGGGAGGAAATCATGTATCCCTCATAATTGACTGCTACTAGGATTTTTGACATAGAGAGCCATCTGAACCAGCTTTTAAAATTCATATCAGCTCTTGTCATTCTGCTGCCCAGAAGATTTCGTGAATCCCATCATGGGTTGGGGAAGCAGGAGAATGTGGCAGTTAAGAGTGTGAACCCCAGGAGTGAGACAGATAGTTTAATCTTGACTCCCCTGCTGCCTTACTTTGTGCCCTCAAGCAAGTCAACTATCCTCTTTGTGCCTTTTAGTTTCCTCATCAGGAAAACTGCCATAATAATACTGGCCACACTTAGGGTTGTTGTACAGATTACATGAGTCAATATCACAAAGAGCACAGAACAATTCCTGGCGTATTGCATGTGCTATGTATATGTTATTTATCACTGGTTTTTCTTGTTGGTGTTTAAGACTCAAAGCCCTTCAAGACCTGACTCCATCCTCTCTTTCTAGTCTTGGCTCTTGCTTTCCTGGCCCCTGCTCACACTCATCACATGAGCTCACTCATCCCGGGACTTGTCTAATACTTTTCCACCCATTTGCTTGCACAGTTTCTTCCAATTTGATTGCTGTCTTCACCTGTTAAAACCTCGTCAAGCTTTTAAGCTCCAACTGAAATGCCATTTTTTTCACAAACTCTTCCCCAATCCCTCCCACCTCAGCGAAAAGTGAGTATTGTCCTCTTTGCATTCCAAGAATACTGAATGTGTGCTTCCGTAGCGCTTAGAGTTTTTGGAATTTATTGTATGTAGATGGCTGTCTGTTCCCATAGGCCAGTCGTTCTCAACCAGGGGCAATTTTACTGCCCACATAGGGCAGCTTACTCATTCTGGTTTTTCCAGAACTTTCCAAGTTTTAAAAATCAAATCCTTGTGTCCCAGGGACTCCCTCAGTCCCAGACAAATAGTGACAGTTGGTCACTCTACCTCCAGAGGACATTTGCAATATCTGAAGATATTTTTGTTGCCATAGCTTAGGGGAGGGGATACTATTGGCATCTAGTGAGAAGTGATTAAGGATGCTGTAAACATTTGACAATGCACAAGACCACCTCACAACAAAAGATTATCTGGTTCAAGAGGTCAGTAATGCCAAGGCTGAGAAACTCTGGCCGAAGCTATTACACATCTTTGTAACATTTAGGTGAGAGACTACTGGAATTACTTAACAAATGCAATTATCTCCCAATAAATATTAAATAATTTTGTATTTATCTCCTGGTATTTATTTAGTATCTTATAAGTTCCTCTCTGTATAGTTAAAAAGAAGTGATATCTGGTCTCTTGTCCTTTATGAGTTTCCAATATGATTGGAACACAAGAATAATATTTTGGGGAAAATAAAAGAACAATTCCAGGCAATAAACAAGTAAGAGTAAGGCAATCACAACAAACAATATATATTTGAAGAATTTAAAAAGGGAGAGAGTGCTAAAGGAGAGAAAAAATGTCGTTATCCTAAGTTACATGTTTAGTCCCTGTAGCTCCTAAATCATGTCACACTGTTTCAGATCCTTTTTCTAGGGATTGGTTGTCCAGTTAGCACAAATTCAGGTTCACAGAAATGCCAGGGAGGCAGTGCTGCTCTGCTTTGTCAAAGCTCAGTTTTGTATCATGCCTTCTCAACTGTTCCTTGTTCCCCTAGTCTGGTTACTAGCCCCAAATCTTCCAGGCTAGACTCCTGAGTTAACTTTAACTCCCAGTTCTCCCATTACCACCTTGTGCCCCTGCCAAGTTTTACCACTTCCACCTCGGTGATGGCTTTGGTTTTCATCTTCCACTAATTTACCTTTTATAAGCACAAATCTAGGAGAATGACAGGGATTGGGGAGGAGAGGGGTGGCTCCAAGGTGTCTGGAAGCAGAGAAGAGCAAAAGAGCTCAGGACTAGAAATTGTGCCAAGCTCCGGGGAGAGTAAAACTATGTTTGGAAATATATTAATTATATTAATATATTAATAAATAACATGTCCATCTAATAAAATTAAAAAAAGAGCATCTTCTAATTTAAAAACACGAATAAAATCTAGCACTATTCCTTAAGAAAACTATAAATATAACCATGAATAAGAGCCTGCCCACTAACTAAGATGGAGAATTCCAATGCTATCTGCTACCAAGATCCAGTGGCACATTTAACAGTGGAGTATTAGAAAAATTAATACTCAAATGAGGACAAAGCACATAACCATAATTTTATACCATAATTTTGTAACATATATTTTGGAATGCTAAGAAACATAGCCAGATAGAAAACAAAATTAAGAAGATAGTGTTGGAGAAAATACATGATGGCTTGCAGATGATATAATTGTTTAAGGATAACTTAAAAGATTCAACCACTAACTGCTATAATTTATAAATAACTTGAGTAATTTATTCAAATATAACATCAATCTATGCACAATAATGTTGTATAAGTCAATGGTATACAGTCAGGAAACATAATGAAATACATAAGAGTGACTGAAGAATATGCTGTCTTGGAAAAAAATCTTAACAGGAGATATGTTGGACTTGTGTAAAAAATAAACCATATTTTACTGAATAGTTTAAAGAGAAGACTTGAATGCATAAGGAATTACAACGTATTTCTAATTGGATTGACTAATATTGCAAAGAGCTCAATTATTCTTGAAGTAACTTTGGTCAAATGCAGTTCAAAAAATTTTATACAGAGTAGAATAGTATAAGATGATTCTAATTTATCAGAAAATATAGATCAATGATACAAAGCCAATTTTTTACAAGAAATTGACTTTCTGGCAGTGGGAATGGTAGCTCAACCAGGGAGATAATATGTATGTTACTATTTTTAAGACACAGTGATACTGACACAAGAATATATGGGCACATTAGTGGAAATAACCTCAATTAGATTTAAATATAGATATTAGATATAGAAATGTAATATATGATAAAGCAGATAATAAAAGTAAAGGAAAACGGAGCATTAGTCTATAAATGGGACTAGTAGATTTGACTATTTACAATATTTATCAATAGATTCATACTTCAGAAAATACACCAAAGTAAACTCCAGATGGGTTGATGAGTTCAATTAGATTTACTAAAACATATCCATTGCTAGAGTATTGCAAAAACAACAAAATAGAGATCACTTCTGATATAATGTGTGATGAAAGGCATTTTTCCCTTTGTCTTTGTAAAATTTGTATACCTTCCTGATTTATCATGCATTTATTATGAAAAGTAAATGATACTTTTTTACTTAAAGGAACAAATAATCTAGAAAGGACATAGGTAATAGTATTTATTAATTGTTGCATATATCTTCTTCAACATGTGGGCAGGATTGTTGCCCTTATCGACAAATGAGAAACCAAGGGGGAGCACATTTTCTATGTTGGCTGATCAGCCATCCATCTTTCTTCTTCAGACTCTATTTAGGCTTTAGGTCCAGGTGATTATATTGGGTCTTCTGTACTGAATCCAGGTCATCCAACTTTGAATGCAGCCCTTGGAGACTTGGCTAGGAAAATATGAACAGTGAGGGTGGGGTTGGAGGGAAGGAGAGAATCATTGTTAATGTTCCTATTGCAAAAAAAAAAAGCCAGTGACGGGTACCCACACAAACTTTAGAAATCACAGGCACAGAATCTATTTGTTGCCGTAGGAAGTTTTGGAAGCCAAAAGAAGTTAAGGGTAGCTGGAAAAGTTATAGCTGACTGGTGAAGGTGGAAGGCCCCAAAACCACTGCCTCTTTTTCATAGAGAAGGGATGTATGTTCCCATGTTTTATCCTATTCTTCCTAAAACTTGATCAAACCCACCAATGGGACTCTTAGAGTCATGGAGGGGCAATTTGAAATCCTGTTTTTCCATTTGAATGGGGACTCACCAACAAGGTGGAGGTGGAAAGAAGGCATGCCAATTCATATGTTTTGATATTCACTCTTCTTCCTTCCCCACAACCCAAACATTCAGCGGAATGCCTTAGGACACATATCTGCTATAAATTCATTTTTTATCTAATTTGTCTGAGATCTGAGCTTCCTGTGGAGGTCCAAGATCAAAAGATCTGATTCCTTCTGATGTTGGCACTGACATATAATGTGTGCTGACTTAGTTCTGTCTATAACCTCACAGTGGGAGGCGGCCAGCCTCCCTGGGCACATTTACACAGTGCACTTTCATTTCAGCTGGGGAGTCTGTCAGGTATGTTGCTGATTGGAGCTGCCATGTAAATAATTCATGGGAGTTTTTTAATGTTTTGGGGCCTGCAAAGGAAAGCTACTCTTGTGTTAGTCTTTTATGAATAGCCGCAGAGTTGAAGAACAAGGAGGAACAGATTTCCAATGACGGTCTCTTAAAAACAGGATAACAATATCTTCAATGGATTGAAAATAGGTGACTTGCAGTGTTTGATTCCTGTTACATGAAGTGGTATTGGTTTTACCAAGGGATAAAAATTCAAAGGCTTTTTTTCCTTTTTTAAGTTCGCTTCTACCTGACGATTTATTATTCTTGTTCTTTGGTTATTTGCTGATCTTGATAAACTATGTCTTTTTCTCCTGGTGGGAGCAGTAATTATGGAGATGACACCAACCTCAGTACTTGGCATAGAACTGGGCATAAGATGGGGACAAGGTTGATGGCACAAAAAGTTTCTTTCTGGAAGGAACACAAAGCCCCATGAGGAAGGTGAGACCATCATACAAGAAAAGGTGACCAATGATAGAAGCAGTCGCTCAAGTCAGTGAGGAACTCCAGTCATTGAGACAGAAATCAGTGTAGTTGAGCTGTCAAGGAAAAGTTCTGGAAGGATTTGAAGATCCCAAAGGGAAACTAGGAGAACCTGAAAGTTCTCATTAGCTCTAAGCACGAGAATTATCCCGTAGTTAGGTGGTCATGGCAGATTCATGTTAGAAAAAAGGACTGTGGAAAAGGAGAGAGAACATACGAATAACATGGGTTTAGCAGAATATTAATTGATGCCTCATGAAAACAATATAAAAAACATGATTACTTTGTCTCATTTTACTGTTTCAAATCCAAAGTGCATTACATAATTTATATTGTTAGTACTTTCTGTCTTCCCTCACCTCAGTTCTCATTCTTTGTTAGGTTAAATTGACGTAGGAAATTGGTACCCTTTGCCCCAATACTGTCTTTTATAGTATGATACAGACATGATTACTATCTCCTAACACAAACCAAGACAGGTCGCACTATACTGATAGAGGAGCATAATACACAGGTTAATAAATTAGCATTTGTTTTGTATATAAAAGGGTGGCTAATGAATTTGGTGGTGTGGTGTGAGAAAAGCAGGGAAGGGAAATGTTGATGACAGTATTGTCACCTACCTCCCAGGAGTTATGGATAGTTCTCACCCTGTTCTTCATTATAAGGCACATGCAAGATGACATTCACAGGCATGCCATACTCCCATGTACTTACCCAACCGAACGTTCTTCTTAACTCCCCATCACTATCTTTAACTTTACACAGTACTGGATGGTGCTTAGCATACAGACTCTGGAGCCAAAAGTCTTGAATACTGTAATGTAAGTAAGATCTGCCACTACTGTGTATGTGGTCTTGGGAAGTTACTTAATGTCTCCACAACTCAGTGGTCTCCCTTGTAAAAGAGAGATGATAATAGCACTTACTTCAGAGGGTTGTTTAAGGATTAAATTATACATGTATATGTATATAACTTAGTGCCCAACATGATAATTACTATAATTGCTATATAAGTGTTACTTCAAAGTATTACTAACCTTCCTCTCTTCAAAGAACACATCATATTGGAATGCAAATGAACAAAAGTGTCATGAACATAGAATAATCTTGAATTTCCTTTAATTTGTTAAAAGACTTATAATTTAATAAAATTATTTTTAAAGTTGAACTATAATACCTTATTGTTTATAAAATAGATTGATACATCCCTCAACACACAATGTAATATGAGAATGAGAAATTCATGAGTTAGGAAATAATTCTGAAGGAAGTGAAATATTTGGGGAGATGAATAAAAGAAGGCAGAGAGTTTAGAAAGAGAGAATGGGAAAAATATTTCAAGCCTAGGGTGTGTTTTAAGATAATTCTTACAGGTGGGAAATTATATATACACACTCATATGGATATATGTTTGTTTATATATTTATATTATTGCTACATATTTTTATAAAATCAAAGATATTCAAATTGTGAATTTGACATAAAAGCCAAAGTGTTGGATAAGACTAGTTTTTAGAGCTCACATTTCTTAATACAAGTGTGAGTTAACCCATTTGGTAAGGCCTGACTGAGCTCTAGTTTTCATGTTTAAGCCGTCATGCAAACGATGAAAACTCCTTGTTGACTTATAAACATCATAAAAGTGTTTTTCTGGGAAACAATATTATCTGACTTTTATTAGATAATTAATATTAATTATAAATTGGGCCTGGAATAAAGTGGGTTTTTTAAGAAAAAAATTATTTCCATAGATATTTGGAAATCGATAAGCTGCTGTAATTTAATCTTTAATTATTTGGCAATATCTTTTCAGGAACATTAAATATGCAAAATGTGTAGTCAACTGATTGAGAACCAAATCCATTTCTTTCTCCACTTCTTTTCTCTCACAGATATGAGGAAGAAGGTCATGCTGGGCAAGCTGAACCAGCTCCCTCACCAGTCGCTAAACGGAGTGTCCAGAAGGAAGGTTAGCCACCGTACTGTCGGAGAGGAGCACGGCAGCCGAGAAGGGGCTGCTGTCCCTGCTCCCAATCTTACCAGTCTCACATCCCACGGGCACACCTGTGCTCCAGGCTCTCTTGCTCAGCAGGTGTGTGTGCAGGAAACCGGGAACTGGAAGAAGGGGCAAGAGCAGTTGCTCAGATACCAGCTGGCAGGCCAAGATCAGCTCCTGCTCCTCTGCCCAGACCTCAGACAAGAGGGGCAGCGAATGCAGGGACAGAGTCAGTTGGGCAAGGAAGGTGGCAGATTGGGGCTTTCCCAAGAGAAGAAAACCTCCTGTGGTGCGACTGAGTCATTCTGCCTTCATTCAGTACGTCCAGAAACCATTCAGGAACAGCTGTGATCAAGGAACGGTGTGGGCATTTGGGCTGAAAATCGTAATGTTCAAAGTGTTTCTGGACAATGAGCAGGGGAGATGAGGCCTGACCTGTTTGGACACTAAGAAGGAAGAATATGGACTCTGAATTCTCTTTGTTTCAATTTTAAAATGGAAGACAGTATTTAAATGCTTGTAGATTGAAACAGTGTCTGATACATCTTTTGTGTTTATCACAGGTCCTAGTCCTAATTCCAGACAAATAATAGGTTCCCAAATATTTGTTAATTTTTTACTTGTTTTTAACTTAAGCCAGTTATCGTCCTGATTTTGCTGTCTTAGTAATGATGTAATACTGATTTATACCAGTAGGGGTTGTTATTAAGCTTCCTCTGGGATGACCACCCACAGTGCTTTGGGATTCTCTAAAGGAAGGGATCATGAAAAGGTCTAGCTGGCTACAGTTATTTCTGCAGTGTTACAGCAAAACATTTCTCTATCCTATAGGAACATTTGAAGGAGGGGAGAAGACCCTGCTCTGTGATCTGTCAGAGCTTACCTTCCAACCACAAGGCAACTTTCTAGTTTTTTACAAGCTGATTTTATTTCATGGCTTAAATCCATACATTGTTGGGAACCTGTAGTAGAGCAAATATATCAAGTTTTCACCTCAGGAGTATTGACATATGAAAACTGATATTCTCATGGGCTTTGCAGAGATTTAGTTAAGGACAAAGATATAAAAAGAAACAAGTTTGGGGAAGGAAATTATCCATGAACCAAAATTATGGTTTTCAATAGTTCTTTCTCTTAGTAACTGGGTCAAATTTACAACTGGAAGATAACTGTACTGGGACAATGGAGATAACCAAGTGGTCAAGTGGCTTGTTTATCAGCTAACTCATTTGCCAGAGAACTGCTCTTTGGAAAAGATAAGGCATAGAGCTGCCCAGTGAGGGGGAAAGAGATGATATCCTGTGCAGCCTCTCTGGGATGTGCTAGGATTCTAATGGAGACCAGAGCAGAGGGTCAACAGGCGTTGATAACCTGGGTAAGGATGTGAAAGGCAATTTCACCTAATTCATGCGTTTGCACAGGGCTCATCTGTATTGAAACTAAAGGATACTTTAAGCAGCCTGACTCTGTCCTTGGCTCTGGTTCCGGAAGGCATTATGCGCCAAGAGAGTAAAGCAAAGATAGCAGAGGTGAGGAGAATTTCCAGAAAGAACTTGCACTCTGCTTTTCCCTAAATATAAACCAGGATTTTCCAATCTCTGAAAGATTAAGGGGCTGTCCTATATTTGAATTAGAACAGAGAAAGGAAACACACTTTGCTGTTGCAGAATTTTAAATAATGATGCTCTGGAATCATCCATTTAGGAGGTACTGGCAGAAAGTCACCATCTGCAGGGCGTCAGTGGGAAAGTATGTCTCACTCTCTACCATGAGTTGGCAGGAACTTTCTCGGCCTCTTTGTCCATTCATTACATGTCCTGTGGACATCTCAAACCTTAGAGCTGCTGTGAGAGGTGGTAAGCAGCCTTCTCTGTGACACTGTGTTGGATTCTGAGGGAGATACAAGTGGATCTTAAGGTTGATGCTCTCCAAGAGATTTTCAATCCAGACTATCTGTGTTTAAGGAGGGCATTGAAGGGTAATCTGGCCTGTAGAAATTTACTCTGAAGGTACAAGCTGGCTGCCTGCAGAGTAAATCCTCTTTTAGATGTATTTTGTGGGGTAGTAGCAGTGTTTAAAAGTATAACAAAACAAAAAATTTCCTGAGTGGCTTCAGCAGAATATGCCTTCTCTAGATTAATTAGTTACTGCTCTAATCTGTCCTTTATCTCATTTTTGTAGTAGCTTCCTGGTCTGTGAAGTCATTCGTGTTTTCAATCTTTGCTTAGTGCATACATGGGTCCTCAAAGAGCTACAATCTTTTTGTACAAAAACATTTCAGAAGTTAAGGCTTTTATGGTGAAATGGTTGCAGTCGTAGCTCTATCTGCTGAGGATTCATCTATACATTCTCCCTTTCACTGTGGTGATTTCCTTCACTACTCAAATGCCAGCCCAGGTTGCTTTCCTGAGCTCTATGCCATATATTTAGCTGCCCACTGAGAACTTCAACAAGGTTATCCCACAGCCACTATGAGGTTAACCCAGCCTTAAAATCTGTTCCTCTTCACGCTTTCCCTAACACAATGCACAACATCCCTGCAGTCAGACCAGAAATCTAGGAGTCAACCACAATTCCGTGTTCTATCTCACTCTTCCCAAACAGTCAGCTACCACCTGTTAGTTCTTTACCCTTCTCCCAATCTTTGCTATCTTTTTATCCATCCTCCATATGCCAAAAGACTGATATTTCTAGAAATTAACTTTGATCCTATCCCTCTGTTTAGGAACAACCATATTTAACCTAGTAATTCTACTCCAGCAAAACCTGGGATCTCTGAGGCCAAAATGGACTCTTTGGGCCTGAACAGCAGCCAGAAACATCCACAATAACTTGCAGGTCTCTAGAATGTGGCTTGGAATTTCAGAGTCTAGCCAGAATCCCCCAACTGGTAGTTAAGCCAGTCCTCTATTTCCTCCTCAAAAAATGGGAGAATTGGGTAAATACTGGAAGCCAAGAGAGTAGTTCTTGGTTCATTCGTTTCTAGAGATAAGCTGGTTAGATACAGTGCCACTATAGGCCAACCCTAAACTTATTCAGACCATGAGCACAGTAACCCAGTAAATATTTCCCAGCAGTAACAAACCTTACACTTTATTCAAATAAACAATTGCAAAATGTCTTATTCCTGTGTTATTTTAAAGAATCTCTTCTTGCCTCCTATTTCTGGTGCTTTATATATGGCAGACTCCTTTCCCCCAAGATATAGAACAAACTAAAATTCTAGAGAGTTCAAAAATATTTGTAAATATTTATTGGGGCCAGCCCCGTGGCCGAGTGGTTAAAGTTCTGTGTGCTCCACTTTGTGGCTCGGGTCCTTGAGTTTGGATCCCAGGTGCAGACCTCCTCCATTTGCCAGCCACACTGTGGAGGCATCCCACATACAAAAAATGGAGGAAAATTGGTACAGATGTTAGCTCAGAGCTAATCTTCCTCAAGCGAAAAAAGAGGAGGATTGGCAATGGATGTTAGCTCAAGGCAAATCTTCCTCGTGAAAAGAAATATAAATATTTGTAAATACTTATGGATGTTAAAATTGAGAGAGAAGGATGAAGGAAACTAGGGTAGTTTTCACCCTCTTATGTTTTTAGGATTGTGTTCAGGGAAGGTACCAGACTTTGAGAGAACTTCATGTCCTCTCAGAGTGACAGACTGGGCCAATCTTACCAGGGTTGTGTCCTGCAGAAGACTTGCCTGTATTATTTCCCACTGAGGCTACTGAGTGCCAAGAGGCCTTTGGCTCCCTAGGGCCCAGGCCTTTCAAGGATTGTTTAGTTGAAAACTCCCTTCCATCTAGCAGTCTAACTCCAAATGTATGAAATTACCATACATCGAAATGTATGCAAACTTTATGCAAAAGTGAGTATAGGGAAATTGAATGTAAATCACATGCAAATATTATTCAACCAAGCTTCTATAAAATTGTACATGTCAATAAGAGTAAAGGATTTTAATTAATTCTGTCATTTGAAATTCATACATTTATTCCATATTTTGTATCCAGGATTTATAATGTATTCAGTGTCAGTTCTGAAAGAGCTACAAGCAGAAGGCATTACTCTGCTGAGTGCAGAATAGTTGATTTCAACCCATGCTATAGCACTGTAACTAATTAGAGATATATTTGAGAGACTAACCATATTTCCAGAACGCAATTTTTTAAAAAGAGATAAAATGTTTTTATAAAGTTAAGTGAGGCTTAAGTGGTAGAATACAGCGATTCGGGTGTTTACGGATATTCTTCCAGCATTTATTGCTTTTAGACCTCAAAAAAGACTGGGGTTCTCTTGGCTTGGAAGAATTCAAGAAAAGAGTAGTTCTGTCCATCAATCTGGTCTGTTTTGAGACAGGTTTGTTTTTTTTTTGCATTTGTAGGACTTTCTAGAATTTACTGGGATATGAGGAATCAGTTGTCTCTATATAATCTCTTATTTCAATCTCAAAATAATTATTCATTTATTATTCTTACAATATATTTTGTTTCAAAATTAGTAGCTGTAACAAGGGAAAAGTGAAATAATTTGCTTTTGAAAAATGTGGGAAATGCCCACTTGTCTCTCCACTTCATAGACGAAGAGACAGTCAATTGCCAAACGGTTACAGTGGTCCCAGGCAAAATTGGAAATTTATTTGGACTATATCCACTTCTTTCTAAACCTTTCTTAATTTAATGGTATATCCATCCAATAGAATGACCCATATAGAAAATTACTCAGGATATATTGTTAGGCTAAAAGAAAAAGAAAAAGAAAAGCAAAATTTGAAACAGTGTATATAGTATGCTTTTACCTACAGTTTATTCTGAAACTATACCAAGTGATATTATAATCCTGAACACAAAGGGCTGACTCTTGATAGCAGCTATCACAGCACACTAATTAGGCAAGTTCCGGAGACTCAGACTCTTGTGATAGAGCCTTAAGTCAAGAAGCTGTGAGCTTTAAATTTGCAAATAATGGGTGTGGCCTAAAAAATAGCGTGCTCCAAAATCTTCTTAAAGTTTTGTGATAAATAAATAACCCTTCATGCTTATCTACAGTTTAGCCAACTCTAGAAGTGCTGTAAATTTGGGCTATAAGTCTAGTTATACTAAATTTTCTCATTAGAATTTTTACCCACATATCTTTATTCTATTCCCAAGCATGTCACTGCCTCGATTATCACCTTTCTTTTCCAACATCATCAATTTCTTCCCATCTACTGGATTATTCCATGACTATCCAACATGGTTAAGTAGCTCCCATTTAAAACAAAAACACAATAACAGCTATTCTGACAGGCATGAGGTAATATCTTGTTGTCATTTTGATTTACCTTTCCCTAATAATTAGTGTTGGAGATGATGTGGAGAAAAGGGAACATTCATACACAGCTGGTGGGAATGTAACCTGGTGCAGCTGTTATGGCAAACCGTATGGAGATTCCTCAAAAAATTAAGAATAGAACTACCATATGATCCAGCTATTTTACTTCTGGGTATTTATCCAAAGAACATAAAACACTAATTCGAAGAGATATATGCACCCCTATATTCTTTTTAGCATTATTTATGATAGCCAAGACTTTGAAACGATCCAAGTGTCCATCAATGCATGAATGGATAAAGAAGGTGTGGTATATATATATATACACAATGGAATACTGCTCAGCCATGAAAAAAGATCAAATCTTTCCATTTGCAACAACATGGATGGACCTTGAGGGCATTATGCTAAGTGAAATAAAGCAGACAGAGAAAGTCAAATACTGTATGATTTCACTCATATATGGAAGATAATAAAAACAACAATAAACAAAGAGATAGACACAGAGAATAGATTGGTAGTTACCAGAGGAAAGGAGATCAGGGGAGGGTGAAAGTGGTAAAAGGGCACATGTGTATAGTGATAAATGGCAATTAGACTTTGGGTGGTGAACATGATGTAGTCTACACAGAAATCAAAATATAATGATATACATCTGATATTTATGTGATGTTATAAACCAATGTTACCTCAATAAAAAATATTGGGGCTGGCCTGGTGGTGTAAATTCGCGGGCTCTGCTTTGGCAGCCCAGGGTTTGTGGATTCAGATCCCAGATGCAGACCTATGCACCACTCAAGCCATGCTGTGGTGGCATCCCACATACAAAATAGAGGAAGATTGGCATGGAAGTTAGCTCAGCGACAATTTTCCTCAAGCAAAAAGAGGGAAATTGGCAACCAATGTTAGCTCAGGGCCAGTCTTCCTCACCAAAAATAAATAAACAAGTAAATAAGCAAAAATAAAAAGAAAACATTCTTTGATTCTATAGGTCCCATCAGCTCTCTTTCCAATTTTTCTACTCTCATTCTAGCAAAATTGCTTGAAAGACTTTGTTCACAATTTCATTACTTCCTCAGTTTTCATTAACTCTACAAGGCACTCTGATATGCTTTCTGACCCCTCCACAGAACAGAGACTGCTCCTGTGGTGATCACCAGTGACTTCTATATTGCCAATTCTAGAGAACAAGTCTTTATCTTTATCTTACATGACATCTCAGGAGTATCTAACCTGGTCTTTCTCTTCTTCTTTCTTGGGAAAGAAAACATAAGTGAAACTTAGGAGAGCAGATAGGATTAAGATTAATTAAATAAAGAGGACATTTTAGGTGAGGGAAATATATAAATTTGAGTAGAATAATTACTCATCCTAGATCATGGATTCTTCAGTGAAATGAGTTAATACTGTTGAATATAGGAAATAAAGGCTGAATGAATAATTAACAACAATTTTAAACATGTGAAATTACATTTAAAAAATGGTGGAAGTGATTTCAACTTAGATTGTGCCAGATGGAAGGATACCAACCATACATGAAGAAATTAGCATTAGGAAAAAAATTCTGATTGCTTGGAAAAAATTATCAGTAAATATTACAATTATTTCAGCATCCTACTCTGTTGAGATCATTAAGGCATGGTTAAATGCTACTTCTGTAGGCTAATTGATATAATGGAAGATCCTGGAGTAAATGGCCTATAAATTCTCTTATTTCTTCATATGCCAAATAAACCTTGGATCAAAGATACATGGCATGACAGCCAACACTGCCTTTAGACTCAGTTAAGAATTTCCCCAGTCTCTGTGCTCTAGACGGCTCCACTGTGACCTCCTCCCACCCCTAGATCCACTCCTCCTCATAGGCAGGGAGTTTATGAAGCTGAGAGGATGTGCCTATCCACACACCATGTCCACCCCTTCTAAAGTATTGATTGAATGCCCAAGACTGAATTTTCTGCCCAAAAAGCACTAAGCTCTCTACCAGGGCTTGCAGAGGCTGTTTCTCTGGATTCCTCCTTTGCTTGACACATCAAGTCAAGTGAAAGAAGAACCACTGTGAGTTACACAGTGCTGAGAAACATGCCAAACTGGGGTTGATACTATTTTTCTGATCAAGAAAACATAATTGTAAATTTTATGTCTCATTTTATTCTTATGAAGGGCACAGATTAAGACATTTATAAATATGTAACCCTAATACCTTCTGGCTCAATAGGCCCTCACCTGCTTAATGAGACCTTAGTCCCTCTGCCAAATAATCCTTGTTATTTCTGAGTTTCAACAAAAAGGGCCACAAATGGGATTTTTTCTGGGATTCACAGCAATCTTATATACCCTCCTGATTCTCAGCTGGCACCCTAAGGAGGACCCCATCACATGCCTTGCTTCCTAGCCTTCTGGATCCCCAGACTTCTCAGAAGCCATCAGCTAAACTCAGCAATGTGCTGTTCTGTCTCCCCTGGGCTGGCACCCACTCATCACACATGGGACAACATGACAGTTAGGGTTTTAAGATGGCCTCCATTATATCAGCCACCTAGTGTCAAATCCATGATTAAGTGACAAAAGAGGTACCTCAGTTATGATTAGGCTTCCTAATCAATCGGCCTTAAGATAGGGAAATTATTTGGATAGGCCTAACCTAATCACATGAACCCTTTAAAAGAAGACAATTTGCTCTGGCTGGTGGCAGAAGAGGAAGTCAGAGATGTTCCTAACACGGGAGGGATTCTATGAGCCTTTGTTGCTTGAAAAATAGAGCAGGTCACCTGGCAAGGGATCCAAGTAGCCTCAAGGAGATAAGAGTACCGCCCCCATAACAGCCAGCATAGAAGCAGGGACCCCAGTCCTATGACCACAAGGAAATGAGTTCTGCCAACAACCTGAATCAACGTGAAAGTGGATTCTTCCCCATAGCCTCCAGGTAAAAGCCCACCTTGGCTAACACCTTGATTTGGCCTCAGGAGACTCTAAGAAGAAAATTCAGTTGAGCTTTCTTAGTCTTTTGACCTAAAGAATTGAGAGCTAATAAATAGGTGGGTTTTTTTGTTTGTTTTTAGCCATTTTATTGATGTATAATTGACATGCAAAAAGCAGTACATATTTAATGTATACAACTCCATGAGTTTGGGCATAAGTGTACACCTGTGAAACTGTCAGCACCATCAAGGCTATAGACACGTCCATCACCTCTTAAAGTTTCCTCCCACTTCATTATTATTATTGTTGTTGTTATTATTATTATTATCCTTATTACTACTTCTGGTAAGAGTAGCTAACATAAGATCTACCCTCTTAGAAAAGCTTAAGTATACAATACTGCCCTGTTAGCTCTAGGCACTGTGCCGTAGAGCAGATCTTCAGAACTTGTCTGGCATCACTGAAACTTTGTCCCCTTCGACCATCGCCTCCCCATTCCCCTCTCCTCCCAGCCTCTGGCAATCACCACTCTACTCGCGCTTTCTATGAGTGCAGCTGTTTTAGATTCCACATGTAAGTGAGATCATACATTACTCGCCTTTCTATGTCTGGCTTGCTTCACTTAGACAAGCTTCTGCAGATCCACTATGTTGTTGCAAATGGCAAGATTTCCTCCTTTTTTCGGACTGACTAATATTCTATCATGGATATTGTTTTAAGCAACTAAATTTGTGGTCATCTGTTACACAGCAATAGAAAACTAATAAAGGCATTATGGTTTCACTGGAAAAAAGGAGAGCTCAGTCTCCTCCCGTCTTTGCTTTTGTCTCGGATGTCTCCTGATCTGTTTTTCAGCTGACATGAAGGGCGTCCTGTCCCCCAGAAGCTTAAACTCCTCATTCAATCAATACATTCCACCCCGCGCCACAGCATGACTGCCCGCTGTGGGTAGCTGGGTCACGTCAGTTCCCAGGTGCCCTCCCCAGGTTTCCCACTGGCACATTCACTCCTTCCAATGCAGAGCCAGCCAGCTCTCAGGTCCTCCAGCCACAGTGGGTTTGTTCCCATCCCTGGAACCACAAGATGAAAACAAGCCAGATTATTCTTTTGCCCTCTCTCCTTCCTGTCTTCTCATTACCCAGTCTGTTTCCCCAACTAGATTCTGACAAAAGTTATTTGCAGCATTCCCATCAGTTCCATGAGTGACAGGAGACTGGTGTCAAGTGAGAAAATGAAATGTAAATTTTATTAAACACCCCCTCTCATCTCTGCGTATCAATCCAGATTCCAGCCGAACATTGCAAATCAAATCCTGTCTATGCCAGGCCTCGGGGCAGACGGAAAATCATTTCTCCTTAATACCATTCCCTTCTAGTAAAATATTTTTCTGTTTGGTAAATGAAAATTTTAAATGCAAACCCTGTTTTAATCCCAGTGAAAAGTATATCTTCAAAATGAACATTTGAAGGAGGAAGCAGAAAAGAAAGGAGGGAAGATTCGGGGGCAAAGGGGAAGGAGGAGGGCATTGGGAAAACCAGATTGTATTTAGCTGTGTCACGCACAGTCCTGTCGGGTGGTTGCGCAGGGATGCACATCCACAGAATAAATGGCGACATTCTCTGAAAGCTTGGACCGTCAGGACATTTATCTACATACTGTCCTGTCTCAGAGAGAATAAAGATCTTAAATCTGATACACTGCCTTGAAATAGTATTAGAAATATAGATGCTTCATTCTGGGTGTGAATATGTGGACAACTCCCGGCTTGTCTGGGGTTTTAACAGGTGGCGTCTGACTGTGTGTAGAGAAAATCTTGATTTGGGGCCTTAAAATTGTGATGAACTTAAAAATGAAAAATCACGTTTTGATTGCACATTGAAGTAAAAATAAATTAAAATTTGAACCAGTGATGAACATTGAAAATACCACTACCACTTAAAATAAACACTTTAATACTCCACCTAATAAATTTACATGAAAATTGCAAATACTGATTTATGTTAAAAAAAAGAAGGTATTTTATTTAATGTACTTTTTAAAATTTGCTCATTTTAAGTGGGTAAAACCATTTCTGAAATGACGTCTCCTCAGGAATATGTTTGCGTTCGGACCACCTCTCCTGAGACTGGGAGGTTGCCTGGAAAATGAGACTGTCAGTGTCAAAATCAGAACATGCTGGAAACTCCCAGGCAAACCGGGATAAACTGATCACCCTAATATATTGCCATTATAAATAATATAAAATACTAATTCCTGGGGCTGGCCCCGTGGCCGAGTGGTTAAGTTCACACGCTCCGCTGCAGGTGGCCCAGTGTTTCGTTGGTTCGAATCCTGGGCGCGGACATGGCACTGCTCATCAGACCACGCTGAGGCAGCGTCCCACATGCCACAACTAGAAAGACCCACAACGAAGAATATACAACTATGTACCGGGGGGCTTTGGGGAGAAAAAGGAAAAAAATAAAATCTTTAAAAAAAAAATTTTAAAATATACTAATTCCTTATACTCTAATAAATTATTAGTATTGTAGACTGTATTTTGGGGACAATGATCTTGAGCTAAAAGAACTTATAGCTGTATCTGCAAATGATTAAGACTTGGTCAAACTTGGCAGATAGAGTTTGGGCCACCAGATACGTGTGGGCACAACTCAAGCATTGCCGTTGATATCCGAGAAAATGACCTTCTTATTTTCTCCTTTCCTTGACTTGTGACTAAGCTTAAAAAACATTCTTCCTGATAGGGTTATTAATAGTCAATATAAAGGAACTTAAGTTTTGCTTTTCAGATACTTACAAATGTGCCAGAAGAACACAACCAATATTGCACACGCAAATGCCTCTAGTTAAAAGATAGAACCCAGCTCAGATGCATTTCTGCATTTAAGATCCCAAAATGTAAATCAAGTATTGGGCTAAACAGTGCATTCTTTTCCCGAAAGAGCTATAACATTTCTCACCTAGTAGAGGTCTGGCCCTTGAGATAAAGGTGGGATATTTAGAATTAAAAAATAATGCCATGTTCCCTTCTGCACAATAAAAAAGTTTATATGGTAATGAAATTTAACTTGACCTATTGTATTTGAAATCTACAATCCTTGGTTGCTTAATTAAATATACTTTATTTTTTAATTATTCTTCCTTTTTAGTATTTTTGTGTACTAATTAATTAAACTAGAATACTTTGCTTTAGAAATTGGTACAAATTATAAGTGTAAGAGCATGAAAGCAGGGCTAACTCAAGGCAAAACTGTGGAAATATTAATATGTGTTTGGGGTTTGCCCTGACCTTTCTCCTATTTTGTTTCTTCCAATCTCAGCCTCCAAATCTTCGGTGATTAGACCAGCTCATCCCAGATGTATTTTGAGCTCTGGACCTATTCTTTCTATAGCCTTCCCATCAAACTTACTTACCCAGTGACCTACTTCTTCCAGAATTTCTAGATAGTTTCATAGAATAATTCACACTCATGTTGTGAGGTTGAATATATCACAGCTCCTAGGGGTATTTTCATTTTAACAGGTTTCTCAACTATGGCCTAAAAGAATAGACCTAACAGTGGAATTCCGGTTACCAGGGAAGGCTGTTTTGGGAGAGGAAACTCCAACAACGTGTCACTGTCCTCTGGTTGTTATTAACACAAACTCTGTGCTTTAAAATGGCGTAAATTTATTCCAAGTTTTGGAGGTCAGCAGTCTGAAATCAATTTCACTGGGACAAAATGAAAATGCACTCAAGGCTGGTTCCTTGTGAAGCATCTAAGGGAGAATCATCTGTTTCCTTGCCTTTTACAGCTTCTGGTGGTCGGCTATATTTCCTGGCTTGTGACCCTTTCTCCATCTTCAAAGCTTATCTCCAAGGTCTACTTTTCTCCAGCTCCCAGATTCACTTCTCCAACTGCTTTTCAGTTCTTCTGCCTGTCTAAGGTCCCCTCTGATTACATTTGGGGCCCACCTGGATAATGCTGGATAATCTCCTCATTTCCAGATTCTTAACCTAGTCGTGTCCTCAGGTCCCTTTTGTTATGGAAGGTGACATTCACAGGGTCCAGGAATTAGGATGGGGATATCTTTTGGGTGGCCTTTATTCAGCCTACCACAAATAATATCCTCTCTCGCTATTTATGTCTATGGGTGAGATTGGCTCTGGAGGAAGGAAAATCTATAATAATGACAAACCCTGCATGCAGCTGAACATATAATTTAGGATGTGGGGAGGGAGTCCTCCACTGTGGTACCCACTACCATCAGATACCTTTATGGCCACTGTTGCAGGGAGAATGGAGAGGTCACAGAGCGGAGCCCCTTCTGTTCACTCCTCTCTAAGTCTGCCTCTCAGTGGTGCTGGGATGGAGGTACAGGAGCTCAAGGAAAGGCTCCAGAGACATAAAGATGTAAGTCATTGTGCCTAATGGATCTCAAGGTGAACGTGGTATGTTTTGAAGTTCAAGAGAAAAACAAGAGAGAATATTTCTTTTTCTCTCTATGTACAATTTTCCCTTCCTTTTCTTCCACAATTCATGTCCTACACAATCTTTGGGGCCCTGACAAGGTCTTCCTCTGGTTTCTCATGCCCCAGTGAGTTTTCCCTTGTCTGAGAGTGTCTATGCTGCCTTCATTACAATACAAGGCCAGGCCTAGGTGATGAGTGGCTGTGGACATTTTAGAGGATGTCTGTTTTCCTAACCAGGTTATAAACAAAGTGAGAGCGGGGGCCGTGTGTCCCCTGTCATTAAGTTCTCCACCACAGTCCTATTACAGTCACTTGGTAACAGAGTGTATGTGAACGTTCAATGAATGAGTATAGAAAAAAATTGTTTCCCTAAATCAGGCTTAATGCAAGATCTGTGCTTTTAACATATTTATAAATAAATATTTCTAAATATTTATGATTCTTCTAGGCAATGAGAAGGAAAGTACATGCCCAGTAAATATTTGTTGATTGATTGACACCTTAAATGCTATAAAAGGAAAGTTATTCTGGGTTCACTTTAACAGCATTAGCTAGTTTTATATTCTCTTTTCTTGAATATTCTATGCCATAATGGTTGGGATTTTAAGCACAAAACGAGTTTAGGAAGGAGATTACAATAATATTTTTTCTCCTTTATTCTGCTCCTGGACACTGCAAGTTAAAAACAAGTACTTTATGTATATAATATGCTTCAAAAGCTAAGGACTATATAATCACATGATGCTTCATACACCATTGGCAGAGATACAACGGCTTAAAGTCAATAACGTATCTATTTCATTATCACACAACTTTTCGATTTTTAACATTAAAATTAAATTAAATATTATAAAAATATTTGTAATAAATACAACAAAGATTAATATATTTAATAATTAAAAGCCTCTTAAAATTGTTTAGGAAAAGATGACCATGGCCAGCCCTCCAACTAAACTAGTAAACATACTATTTACAATAGAAAAAATACAAACAAAAATAAACATATAAAAAGGCTCATTTCAATGTGATAAAACAAAGCAAATTAAAAAGGAGGTGATGCCAGATTTCATTTATCCAGTCGGTAAATATTTAATGAAATTATAATACTCTGTATATGGGAGTACTTTTTATGCTGGCAAAAATACAGCCACATAAGCATTCCCATGCGTTAGTGGTGTGGCTATCAGTTGGTATAAACTTGAAACAGGGCAATTTGAACATTATAAAAAGACTTTAAAGTGTATATATACTTCTCTAAATGATTAAAAAACAAAAAATTTACCTAAATAATTTATTGAGAAATACACACTGCACTCATATGCCAAAACAATGACAAATTCCCTAACCTATTGACAAAAGAGAAATAATTAAATCAAGATTGGTACATCTGTACAATTAAAAGATTTTGATTCATTAAAATGATCTTTTTAAATAATAATTGCATAAGAAATCCTTATCTTTTATATGAAGTCAAACATATGGGATGAAGATAGAGCCCGAGCTCACAAAAATTTGTGCATTTATGCCCATATTTATGTATGTGTGTGTGTGTGTGTTAACAGGCGTTATCTCTGAAAGATGGTTTTATTTGTATTTTTCATTTTCGTCTTTGTTTTTTGTTTTATTCAGATTTTCACCATTAAAATTACCTTTTAATCAGATAAAAATCCAGAAGTTCTATTTAAAAGAGGACTAGAGACCCCAGCTTCTGCACAGATAAACAAATCTGCCCCATGCTAACCTTGGAAACGCCCACCTGTGCAAATTCCCTTTCTACTGGCATGCTTCCCTCTTGCCCCACTGTGGGAGAATCAGCTGCAGAGGAATGAGCACAATCCACAGCCTGGAAAAGTGGTGGGGGACATGCCAACCATGAAGAGGTCATGGGACCCAAGGCCCCTTGGCAGTCCTCTCATTTCCTGCTTTTATTTCTCTTGATCATCGTCATCCTTGTCCAAAATTAGAATGAGTGTGGCCTGTTCAACAGAGCACAGCAGTACAACAGAGGAGTTTTTCCACCAGACCCTGTTGGGAAACGTTATTCTTACTCTTCTTCTCCCCACAGTGGCCTTGCTGGGAGGGGATGGAAGAAGTGTGTGTTACTGTGCAGCTGGCAGAGGATGGAGGTGGTAATAAACATGAGCGTTGACTAGACTCAATATTAGTGATGGTGCTGGGGAGCCATCCTGGCTTTGGGCTGCCTGAAGGCAGTGGTGATCCCCCCTGCTTGTCCTATCTGTCAGTCTATTTGATCTCCAAATGAATTGCTTTTGATAACAGCTATATAAATGCAGAACTGATCCGCTGGGCCTTCTGAAATAAGACTCCTCGCTTTCATCTCCCAGTCATTTCAAAAAGCAGATAGACTTGTTAGAGGTTTTAATGCAATGATTTATGTTTTATCTTGCCTGGTTTGAGGCAGCGTTTATTTACCACTAAATTCTTCCCTAGCTTCTACGTGAGGGGAGAAACGTTTGAACACACAACATTTGGGGTTTCTTTTTAAAAAAATAAATCCAATAGTATATGTTTTTCTGCTTTATTATGGTTAGGAAAGGCAGTAAACTTTATTGTAAGGAAGGAGGGAGGGAACGGAAAAAGCCACCCTACAAAACACTTTTATTATCACACCTTTGGCAAAGTTATAGGGAACCACAGAGGAACAACATCAATTCTCAAATTCTATAAATCAGATCATTAGGACTTATGTTAGGCAAAAGACTAATGACTACCAGAAAAAGAAATCTCAATTCCTATCGATAAGACAAAGGACGACAAGATTTCTTATGGTTTTTCACATGTTGTTTGCACTGTTTATAAGAGAAGAATCTGTGAAAGTCTTAATTATTTTTGTCTCTTATACCTTTCTCTCCTTACACCTCACTTTCTACCCTCTTCCTACTTACACCCCTTTCCCATTGTATGAATGAAGAAAATTCTTTCATTAACTAGAGTGGAGCATCATTCATGATACATAGAATCTTTTGTAAGAAGCTTTGCTCATTTACCACTCATATGCCATGAGTAACCTTATTTAAGGGGATGTACTTAGGGGGACAGACACACCTATTGCAACCAGAGAATGGAACAGAACTTGATTTCCCTTTCAGTGGAAGAATCTCCCGCTTCACGAAGCAACTTTTATCAGAAGCACAATGCAAATGGTCTGTGAGCATTAAATCAAACCTCTAAATGAATTGTGATAACTTGCTATTTTAAATTGTGATTTTCAAATAAAATAAATTATGACTTTTAAATAAAACATATAATCAGTGCAAATCTGAATTCTTTTCTTGATTGTGTTTGGTTAAAATGAGATCATTCTCTCACGAAGCACCATGCCAATTTATTCCAATCACAGAACAGCAGACAACCTGAAATAATGCCTTCCTAGAAGTGATATATAATAGAGCAGAGAAAAGGAAACCACGAAGTGTAAAATACTTGGCATCTTTATCTCTAGGGGATGAAACTGGTTTTTTGAGACGTAAGGGCCCTTGTAATTCAAAAGTGTCAAAGTCAACTGGAGATGGGTTAAGAAGACTTTTTTCTATGTGATAGAAAACACATTTGTATCCTACATAGGGCTTTTACTCTGTAATTTGCTTTTCAATCACAAGAAAGGATAAAAGAAGCTTTTTAAATGCTTGAACACTCGGTTAAAGAAGCCTGTATGGTAGTCCCAGCCTTGAACCCAACAGGTTATAGCTGCTGGTGGTAATTCGACTGCCCCTGCGAATTTTTTTTCTTGTTACTCTTTCTAAATGTTTATATGAATACTGAAAACTTAAGTTTCTTGAAACAAATTATGCAGGTTAAAGGAGAAATGACAACTATATAGTTTTCTTGAAAAGAATGGTTCCTATTAATAATTGTGAAAATAACAATTATAGCTTGTAGTGACAAAAATATTTTCCACAGAGGAAAATATAGTAATAAAATAGTTTGATTCCCATTTTTCAGATAAGCAAGGTAGTAGGGTTAACTAAACGCCATACATCTGAGAAACAAAATTATGGATTGCAATTAGTCTTTGGGTGGTGAACATGATGTAATCTTCATAGAATTCGAAATATATTACGATGTACACTGAAAGTTATATAACACAATCATACAATGTTACTGCAATAAAAAAATTAAATAAGTAAATAAATGAATAAATTGAAAGTAAAAAAGAAACAAAATTATAACGATTATGTCACCTGATTCTCACTTTGCTGCCTTTCCACTCCCAGGACACCAGATAGTTTATACTTTTGAATACAAGCATGTTGATTAAATATAAAGTGCCACACAAATAGTTTTTAAAAAGTACATTTTTAAAAAAGTACAGTACCATTCTGTATTCTATAAAGAGAAATAGTTATAATAATGACTTTTAAAAGCTTTGTAAATCACAATATCTAAACTGATCCACTGGGAAAATTAAACCCGTTTAGTAGGTACAGTGTCTAATATTAATCCTATGTTATCACAATGTAAGCTATTTTATTGCTATAATTATTGACAACATTGTTATTAATTTTTGCTCCTGAGAATATGAAGGTCAGAAATGTAAAGCAATTTGCCTATGACATTAGAGATAGCTCTGAGTTGTGAATAAATTTGGATCTCTTGACTTTAAGACCATGAAACTCCCAAGACACCAATACTTTGGTTAAGGGGAACTCAAATCATTCTTGAGACCAGCTCCTCTGAAGTCAACGGCAGGATGATGATCCATTTGTTCCACTATAGACAGGCCCGGGTGCTCTTGTGGTTTCCTCAAGACTGCAGAACCTCAGGCCTCTTAAACTCTCCTCCTCTTTCTGATTTGTGTGCTCAACTCTCACATGATCTAAAATTTATTTCTGGAGGAAAATGTCATGAGTTTTATTACCCAAATGTATTTCCAAAATGATATCCATTTGGGATAAGATCTTATCTCAACTAAAGAATATTTTATTCTTTCTTGAAACTGTGCCAACTTCCTCATTCTACAACATAATACACGTATACTATCCATTTAGGTAGCTGCAAACTTTATTTCTGTTGTATTTAGTTAAGTATATTTCTCTCCCTTTGTCTATAAAGTTCTGAGGTCATAGATGTTTTGATTTGCCTTCATAGATTCACCACACAAGACTAATGGACTTAAAGAATTGTAAAGAACTTAAGAATTTTTCCCTCATACCCCTGTATAGGAGATAAAGTATAAAATCTAAATAGCTTAAGTCATTAAATTCTACGAAGATGCAAAGAAACAATTGAAAAATCCATGATTAGTAAGCCTTTTACTTATCCACTCACACAGTTTTAGCGATGGCTTCCAAAAGTCATTAGTGTTCCTAAAATTTTATATTGATTCAACCACAAAGCAAATTTTCTCCCTCCACATCTTCTTCAACTGGTCCTTTACAGATACGCTTAGCTTTGCACAGGCAGGTGCTATAAACCAACTTAGTGCTCACAAAGGGAGGCTCTGGAGACATCAGTTGGGGTTTGAATCTTCACCACTTACGAGTTCTGCAACCTCGGGCAAGTTGCTTAATTTTTTCTCTATGCCTCACTATTCTCTTCTATTAAATGGGCATAATAGTAGCAACTACCTTGTGGATTGTTATAAATTTGTTAACCTATGTAAAGGAATAAGAACATGCCTGAAGAGTGGTAAGGTTCAATAAACAGTAGTCATTATTATTATTATTACTGTAACCAATAAATGGAACAACATGGAAGGTGGTAATTGTCAAAATGTAACTCATATTCACCTTTCACCACCCTTTTAAACTTTATGGGCTGGAGAAAACCTTTCCCCAGCCACTAGATGAAAATTGAGCAGACCAGATGATTTTTCCATCCATCCACAAGTAATAGATAGTTCTGTGTTCATTTTATGGTAAAACGTAGCCTTTATTCAAAAAATAAAAGCGTCCTGTTCAAGATACCAATCTACACTTTAACTTCATTGAAAAGTAGTACTCTTCCCCACCTCCAGCTAGCTTGTGTTGGTGGACAGTTTGCCTTGTGTGATTGGCTCCTGCGAGTGCAGTTGGCTTCTGCTTTCTTACACTGCTGATCCCTTCCTCCTCTTAAGAGCTGCTAGGATCAAAGTGATACTTAAAGAAAGACAGGAAAGTACCTATTGGCCAGGTAACAGGTACTATTGGAAGTTGACTTCTACTCTCCATGGGCCGCTCTTTTGCACAGATTTTTAAAGCTGAATTTTTAAGGTGTTAACAGACAACTCTCGGTTGGTCTCTTCCATTTCTGAACATCTCGTGAGCAGAGGCACTGACTTCCTTTGATCCAGACTATCTTTTCAAGGGTGCTTGCCTAGTGAACAGCCTCAGAAGACAGAAATAGTGTCTCCCTCCAGGGAAAACAATAGGCATGTTTACTGTTCAGTATGAAAGATTTAGATTCCCTGAACTCAGGATTCCTCTTCTGTAATGCAACCCACTGCTCATATAGTTGTCATGTGACCCTCTTTTCCAATTTCCTGTGGAAACTAGGCCTTGGGGAACTAGACTAAGAAAGTGCTGATTTTTCTGGGTATTTTTCTGATGTGAATAATAAAGTTCTTGGTTTCTGAGCCTGGAGTCTTGTATCTTCTGCCGGCATCTGTCATATGGTGGAAACTGAAGCTACAATCTTTTAAAAGAATCTCAGATCCTTCATATTTCTTAACAAAGGGACATTCTGTGGATCTTCAGAGGCTTCTGCTTTGGGAAACCTACTCTATATTTCTCTTCTCATGGGTAATGTCTTCCCTGTGACTCCTTGCTCCCTCTTCAATGCTTAATTGTTCATAAATTCATGCTACACAGATTCTTCCTGTTAAAATGTATTCACTCTTGGAAGAATAGAACTGAAAAGCTCCAAGCTGGCTCTCTCCCAAGCGGCCAACATCTGTTACACAGGGAATACTAATGCATACATTGTCAAATGTTGCAAATGCAAACCAATTCTAATGTTGACGTATGCCACTATCGCTCTCCTAGGCGTGATTCAGGTTGCAATTCTCCATGTTACCCTGAAGGATATATATTTCAAGATTTCCAAGTGGTCCGATAAAAGCCACCTTCATAGTTAGGCCCATCCCTCCCTAAATTTGGCCTCATGAAACGGGAACAGCTTTCTCTAAAGAAAACGACTCACACATCTCTCCTTATCCTTTCATTTTATTGTGAGCAAGGGTTTTCCGGTAAAGAAGCCCAAGAGTCATGAAACTGGTTGTGATACTTTTCACTTGTAAATTCTGCATGTGGGTAAATGCCACATCTTCAATAGAATCTTATAACTATCATATTAATGCCTTGGGAGAAATTGAGACATGAGGGCTTTATTTAATAGGCCCTATAACATTATTATTATTGCTAAAATCATTCAATCATTCAATAATTGACAGTCATCTTGTGTGGTTTCTTTGTGTCTCCTCCTGAAGACTGGCACCAGTCACGGTGCAGTCGTGGAAGTGCGCAGTTTCAGGCCAGAGGACCAAAAATAAACAGGAGATCCAGAGAACTGGGAAGTAGTGGGATTTGGGAAATAGAGAAGAGCTTAGAAAAGTAACTCCATAAAGTTATTCATGAACTCAAGGGCTCACCCCCAACTGCACATGCTGCATCTGATCCTGATTAGCATAACAAAGACTTTGAGAAGTGAGATAATAAGTAGACCTTTGCCCAAGACCAAGATTGGCACATGCACAGGACTCAACTGAATAGCATTGCAAAAGCTTTGATAACGGAGCAGACATTGGAGCCACAGCCCATGGCAGGCAGTGCTTAATTGTGGTCTAAATCTAATCAGGTCAATTGCTACCAAAATTAAACTATCAGCATTTTCCATTAGGTTTATACAGCACTCAAAGTCTCATAACGTAATATTCAAAATGTCCAGGTTATGCAAAAAAATATTTACTTGCCCTACAAAGAACCCATCACAATGTATGAGTGGGAGAATATAATCAACAGACACCAACAATGAGATGCTACAGATGTTGGAATTATCTGACATTAATGCAACTTTTATAAAATACACAAATGAGCAATTGTAATCACTTGAATTAAATATTACAACTGTATCAGAAAAGAGAGATAAAAAAGAACAACCAAATTGAAATTTTAGAACTGAAGTATATAACAACCAAGATAAAACTCATTCAAAGGGCTCCATAGCAGAACGGAGATGGTATAGGAATCAGTGAATTTGAAGGTGATCAATAGGCATTATGTAATCTGAACAATACAGAGAAAAATATTTTTTAAAAAATTGAAGAGAGCTTGACAAAACTGTATGCTGTCTGGAGCAAACTGACTTCAAATATAATGACATAAGCATTGTAAAGAAAAACAAGATGTGAAAAGATATACAATGGAAACAGTAATCAAAAGAAAGCTGGAATGGCTATCTTTACATCAGACGAACTGGATTTTACAGCAAAGAAAATTTCCCAGGGGAGAGAGAGACATTACATATTGGTAAAGGGTTAATTCATCAAGTCATAACAATCCTAAAGTCTTACGTAGCTAACAACAAAGCCTTAAAATAGACAAAGCAAAAATTGACAAAGCTGAAAAGCAAGATATCCAAATCCACGATTATGTTTGGAGACATCAACACTCTTCTCTCAGTAGTAGATAGAGCTTGTAGACAGAAATTTAGACAGAAAATAGAACCAAACAATGCCATCAACTAACTGGATCTAACTGACATTTACAGAACACGGAATCCAGCAATTGCCAAATATACCTTCTTTTTAAAGCATATATGGAATATGCACCAAGATGGGTCATAAAACATGTCTTAACAAACCTAGAATAATTGAAATCAAACAAAGTGTGATCTCGGATCATAATGAAATTAACTTAGAAATTAAAATCACAAAGATAGGAAAATCTCCAAGCATTTGGATATTAAACAGCAGGCTTCTAAATAATCCATGGGCCAAAAAGGGAAGTCTGAAAGGAAATTGTAAAATATTCTGAATTGAATATTAAACATTAAAATTTCTGAGATACAGCTAAAGCAGTGTTTAGAAGGAAGTTTATGGAATTAGATACCTACATTAGAATAAGAAAAGGTCTCAAATCAGTAATCTAAACTTTGTTTTTTTGCGTGGAAGAATTCTCCTTGAGCTAGCATCTATGGACAATCTTCCTCTTTTATTCTCCCTAAAGCCCCAGTGTCTATCCTAGCTGTAGGTCCTTCTAGTTCTTCTATGTGAGCTGTCACCTGACTATGGCAACTGACAGACAGGTCATGTGGTTCCACCCCTGGGAAATGAACCCAGGCTGTTGAAGTGGTGACAGCACCGAACTTTAACTACTAGACCATGAGGGCTGGCTCTTAAATCAGTAATCTAAACTTTTATCTTAGGAAATTAAAAAAAGAAGAAGAGAATAAACCCAAACCAAATAGAAGGAAGGAAAAAATAAAGAAGATAGCAGAAGGCAATGAAATTGAAAACTGATAAAAAGAGAGAAAAGTCAATGAAAGCAAAAACTGATTCATTGAAAAGAAAAATAAAATTGATAAATCTTTAGCAAGACTGACAAAGAAAAAGGAAAGAAGGCACAAAATACTATTATCATGAGTGAAAGAGAGGATGTCACTATAAACTTCATTGTATTGTACTGTATTGTATTTATTGTATCATATTATATTATAAAGTATAATAAGAGAATACTACAAATAACCCAACGAATATTGGACCAATTCCTCCAAAAACACGGACTATTGGACAATTGCTCCAAATCTACACAACCAAAACTTACCCAGCGTGAAATAGATAATCTGAATAGTTCAATAATAATTAATAAAATTAAATTTGTTGTTTAAAATCTCCTGAATAAGAATCCTCCATACCAAATACCTTCACCGGCAATTCTACCAAACATTTAAAGGAGAAATAATGACAATTCTAGATAATATTTTCCAGAAAATAGAAGAGGAGGGAATGTTTCCCAACCCATTTTGAGACCCGCATCACTCTGGTACCCAAACCAAATAAGGTCACTACAAGAAAAGAAAAGTACAGATCAATATCTCTCATAGATGTAGATATGGAAATCCTCAATAAAATATTAGCAAATCAAATCTAGCAATACGTAGAGAAAATAATACACCATGAGCAAGTTGGGTTTGTTCTGGGAATGCAAGGCTGGTTCAAAAACATTCAAAAACAAATCAATATATTCACCATATTAACAATTTAAGTAAGGGATAATATTAATGATATATTAATGATAGATAATGATATAAGAGATAATATATGATAATATTATTTGATGCAGAAAAAACATCTGACAACATACAATATCTATTCATAATAAAAACTTGTTTCAAACTAAGACTAGAAGGGAATTTCCTCTACCAGATAAAGGGTATCTACCAAAGACCTCCAGGAACTGTTTTACTTAATGGAGAAAGACTGAGTGATTTGCCTCCTTATATCAGGAACAAGGCAAGGATCTCCACTCTTAAAACTCCTACACTACTCTTAGTCAGCGAAACAAAGCAAGAAAAAACTAAAAGGCACACAGACTGGAAAGGAAGAAATAAAACTGTCTCTATACACACAAACATGATTGTTTGTGTAGTAAAACCCAATATAGTTTAAAAAAGGAATTTCTAGAATTAACAAATGAGTTTAACAAGGTCATAGGATATAAGGTCAGCACACAAAAATCAGTCACATTTCTACATATTTGCAGTGTACAGTTTGAAAACAAAATTTAACAAAAACAATAACATTGTTGGTTGGAAACCTCGGCAATTTCCTAGGTGAAATCCAACACTGGTCCCCACACAGGGGAGCAAGGAGAGACAGAAGACAGAGGCAGACCACTCCAGATTGGTAGGTGGCAGGTTTAATGAGCAAGGGAACTTACTTACGACGCTTGTTTTGGGTGGCTGCAAGACACTAGATCTCCTCACCCAACTGCCAGAATTTTAGAAGTTTACATAGACGCCTTACTTGGGTTCAGTCACAGATATCACTCAATAGTCTCAACAACACGTTGCTCTCTCAAGGCCATGTCCTTGAAAACGACTCTGAAGGTGAGTGGAACGTACAATCCAAGGATAGGGGAGGAGGTAAAGAGCCTCCAATTGATGGGTCTAGTTTCAGGGTCAACCAGCTGTCGCATTCTCTCAATGACCTCCTCCAACAAATACTTAAAATAACTCCTAGAAAATTAAATTTTTTGGTATAATTTTAACACAGCATGTGCAAATGTTGTATTCTGAAAGCTACAAAATGTCAATGAAAGAAGAAAACAAGAGGCCTAACTAAATGGAGGGACATAGGATATTCTTGATTTGGAAGACTCATCATAATAGTGCTAATTCTCCCCAAATTAATCTATAGATTTATCACAGTATCAATCAAAGTCTTCAGAAGGGTTTTGTATCGATACAGACAAAATGATTTTAAAATTTATATGGAAGGGCAAAAGAAATAGAATCACTAAAACAGTTTTGAAAAAAGAATAAAGTTGAAGAAATCACACTAATGTATTATAAAGCATAGTACTCAAGACAGTGCACTGCCTTCATCCCTTGGTATCCGCGGGGCATACGTCCTAGAAACTCCCATGGATACCAAAATCTGAGGATGCTCAAGTCTCTTGTATAAAATGGCATAATACAATGAATACAGTTTGTTCTTCAGATCCGCTGGCTTCTCATCTGCAGATACAGAAGGCTGACCGTATTGTCAAAAGCATGGACATATAAATCAATGGAACAATTTAGAGGATCCAAAAGTAGATCCATAGAAATATAGTCATTGGCTTTTGTGAAACATGAAAAAACAAGTCAATTGAGAAATAATAAAATTTTCAACAAATCATGTTGGGATAAGTGGGCATCCACAGTTTTAAAAAAGTAAACTTTGACCTAAAACTTATACATTATACAAAATATAACTCAAAATAAATCATAGACTATTGAAATGAAATGTAAAATTATAATATTTTTACAATAAAACATAAGAGAAAATCTTCGTTACCTCGATTAGAGGAAAATTCCTGAGACATGACATTAAAAGCATAATCTATAAAAGAAAATATTGATTATGGACTTCAACAAAATTTTAAAAAGTTGCTCTGTGAAAGACTCTACTAACATAATTAAAAGACAAGCTATAGATTGACAAAAAATATTTGTGAGTCACATATCCAACAAAGGATTTATACTCAGAATACAATAGAGAGATCTACACAATGGTAAAACAATCTAATTTAAAAATGGGTGAAGGGTTTGATTAGACACTTCAAAAAAAAAAAAGGACAAAGGAATGGTAAATAAGCATATGAGAAGACGTTCAACATCATTAGCCGTTAGTGAAATGCTAATTAAAACCACTATGCGTATATTCAGATAGCTAAAATAAAAAATACTAGCATAATACCAAGTGCTGATAAAGACGTAGAGGAAATGAAAATCTCATACATTTCTACAGGGAACAAAAAATAGTTAATCCACTATGGAAATGGTTTGGCAGTTTCTTACAAAAATAAACATCCATTTATTATATGGTCCAAAAATTCCTCTCCCGGATATTTACCCTAAAGAAACGAAAACATGTTCACACAAAAAATCTCTATATAAATGCTTATAGCATCTCTGTTCATAATTGCCCAAATTGGAAAAAAACCTAAATGTCCTTCGATGAAGGAATAAATAAACTACGGTACATCCATACAACAGAATTCTGCTCAGGAATAAGAAGGAACCAACTGTTCACGCATGCAATATGGAGGGAACTCAAGGCCATTATGCAGAATGTAAGAAGCCAGTCTCAAAAGGTCACATGCTTCCTGATTCCGTTTACATGACATTCTTAGAAAGAAAAAACAATAATGATAGAGAACAGATCGGTAGTTAGAGGTTGGGGTGGGAGAGGATGTGACTATAGAGATAGAAGAAAAGGAAGTTTTTTGGGGTGATGGAACTCGTCTATATCCTGATTGTGATGGTGGTGACACAAATACATACCTGTGTTAAAATAAATAGAATGGTACAAAGTGTTAATTTTATTATATGATAATTTAAAATATAGAACAAAATAAATTTGAAAAGACAGTGGAGTGGCTTTCATTTAAACACAGCATTTAATTTATAAAAGTACCTATTTTTAAATCTTTTAGACCATTAGCACATGAGCCTGTGTTTAATTTCACAGTTAAATTAAGATAATCTGTTACTTCTGCTTCAAAAATGAGGACTTTGTGATGGTTAGCAACTTATATTAAAAGTTTACCACTCACATACAAACTCTTTTATGAGAACTAACTCAATAGTACATACCTTCAAACAAATAATGCATAATTTCTGAAGCCTTCGTTTACCGCCTTCAAGCCTACTGTTTACTAAGGTAACGCGTGTAACATATTTGACATAATCCTGAGCATGATTGAGAAGTCAACAAATATTAACGATATTTTTCATTTCACTTTGCTTGGATGTGGGAGCCAGAGTTGAGTCTTTAGCACCATGTGTCTTGAAGCCTAGTCCATATCTACTTCTAAGACCCTTTTAGTTTTAAAGAACTAATATTACTAAGACTCTGAAATACATGTAATTTTTCAAAACCATATTATGGAATCTATCGAATTTGGCAGAATAAACCTGAGTACAGAAGTAAGTTTGATTTAGGACTAAGTTAACAACGCAGTTGTTATTTTAGGAAAATACGTTTATCTTAAAAATCAGAAAACATGCTATAATTGCAGTAGTGCACTAATTCTTAAAATAATGAATTAATTATATTTTGGGGTAATTTTTCTAATAAAATTATTTAATAGTCTGATTCAATATCCTTCACATTTGAATTTTGTGGCATGATCCCCAAGAGGGTAATTTTTGCAAAAAGATGATTGAAGACTTTGTAAATTTTTCCAAGAAAAAATCTAGAAAAGACATTTTATCTTCATTGTCTTATCTATAAAATGAAGCCAGTGATAGAAACCGTTTCATAGAATTACTTTGAGGATTAAATGAACTAATCCAAACTAAGCGTAGAGCAGAGTGCTCAGCACATCATAAGCACTTAAATGGAACTTAATTATTAGTATTGCTATGTTACTTCCTCTCTTGAAACTAACACTCCGACATGGTTATTTGTAGTAAACATTTGTTATGCTATTATTACTTACATAAAAATTAATAATTGTGTTTTTTCTTTGCTTAGTTTTCTATGTTTCTTTCACTAACCCAGCCCCAAACTTTGCAAGAAAACTGTAAAATACCTTCGCTAAGTTCAAAAAATCAGTTATCTTTCATTTCCACATATTTTGGCACTACTCTTTCTGAAGCTTTGTCCCCTTCTTCCAACCTGAATTAGCTATTCTGTAGACCAGCACGGCTACAGTCCTTAAGACATATCCACATTATTATCCTGGAATGATGATACCCTTTTCCTCCCTTGTGCTTGACTTTCCATTTCGTGCATCCCACCTCTTCCACTTTCTTGGTTTAATCCTTTGTTTTGGTGGAACGTGTTCTCTAAGCACTTTCAGACAGCTGTATGGAGAGGTCAGTTTTCTGAGATCTCACATATTGGAAAATATGTTTATTCTACATTCACCTTTAGTTTATAATTTGAGTAGGAATTGAATTCTAGATTGAAAATCACTTAATCTGAGAATTTTGAAGTCGTTGAACTGCCTTCTAGCTTTCATTGTTATCATTTAGAAGGTGATGCTATTCTATCTCACTTTCCTTCAGGAGATTTTTAAGATCACTTCTTCATCAATGTTACTCTGAAATGTATTAGTATGCATCTTTTTTTCTCATTTATTATGCTGGACACTCAATAGACCCTTTCAATCTGGAAGCTTATGAATTTCAGGTCTGACAAATTTTCATGAATTACTTCTTTGTTAATTTCTTTCCCTGTATTTTCTGTATTCTCTTTTTCAGGCTCTTGTGTTTGTTAAATATTGGATGTCCAATATAAATCCTCCAATTTTATTTTCTTTTTCTTTTTTTTAAATCCATCTTTTTGTCTTATCTCTACTTTCTGAGAATAGCCCTGTATTATACCATTCAAACTCTCTATTATTTTTTTTAATAAATTCTGCTTTCATATTTTTAATTTCTAAGAGCTTTCTTGTTCTTGGAATACTCCTGTTCTTGTCTCATGAAGACCTGAAGGTAATATCTTCTTTTCTTAGTTCTCCTAGGAGATATACATCTTTCTCCAAACACAGACCCATACACACATAAACTCACACACACACATACATACACGTTTTTCTTTAGTTCTCTTTCCTTCAATACTATTTTTAATCTTTTTGTTTATTTTAGTATGTTGGATATTTAGCTTACAATTCTAGTAGTCTTTGTACATTTATATTTTAAATGAAACACTGAAAAACTGACTGGCAGCCCCGTGTGCATGGGTGAGCTCAGCGGGGCTCAGTGTAGGTTGATCAGCCTGGGCTTTGACTATTACATTGAAGACCCTAACATGATGGTGTGTGTAGATTTTCTTCCTTTTTGAATGGGATCAGTTTCTCTTCGAAGAAATCCTACTGATCTTTCCTGGGATTTACAAGCATAGATGCTATTGTTCTGAGAGCTGAACAGGAAAAGTGTGCTAATAAATCTATCATCTAGGATGCAGTTTTTACTGCATCCACTTGTATGCTTGAACCAAACTTTCTCTGATTCAACCTCCCTGGAGAGTAAACTCCCTGTATTCTGTTGGGGTTCGGAAAAGAATCTAAGGGCCTAACTATTCCTGTACACACTATCAACTGATCCTCCTCATTTTCAACCACACACCACAGTTCATCTTTCAGAGATACTGGTGCCTCCATCTCCTAGGTCTGTTGGGTTCTGCAGCAAGTATCAGGTCAGCTGGCTTCCCCACAGAAGTTAGGTGTTAGCTTTCTTTGCTCTGCTCATTCAGTTACACACATACATCTGCTTTTCATTGCAACATTTTCTTGATGTTTTTCCTCTGTCGTCATCCTCTTTTCTGTTATCTTTATTTATGTGGGGGCTCAGATATTTTCTTCCTTTACTGTCTTTTAGTGTCCTTTCTGGAAGAAGTAGAGATAAAATCAGGTGCTCAATATGCCATTACATCTTCATCATGAATATCTCATGAATTCATCCCTTCCTGTACCTCTTTCCTCTGATTCAGTTGTGTTGTCTCCTTCCCTTTTTGTTTACCACCAGCCTCTCTGTTTCAGCTGAAGTCTCTCTTCTCTATCTTCCACAGTGCTTGGACAAGTGATCTTTATAAAACAAAATTCTGAAAATGTCACTACCCTGTGTAAAGTCCATAAGTGCACCAGCAGTGGGAACTTTATAACTGACACACTAGGTCTTTCATGAATCTAGTTTCCTAGGCTTTTTCCTCCTCATCATTTCCCTTAATGCTTGCTTATTCTTACTGGTCTCCTTGATCTTGACCAAGTGAACTCATTCAGTCCTCTACCTAGAAAATACTTTCCTCTTTCTTCCTTGACTTGTAAATTTCTACTCTTTGAACAAAATTCAGCTCAGAAGTCGCCTTCTCAAGAAGCCTGTCTCTAACCATCAGGGCTTCTTTGCATCCCCACAGTGTCTTCTACATGCCTTGTTCATAGCAGTTAGGTGAATGAGCAGAGTTACAGTACTATATATTTCCTTCCTCTCTGAGTCTATATCCTTGTTCCTATCACAGTACCTGGTATAAAGTAGGCAGATAGTAAATGTTTGCCAAAGGAATGAACGAACGAACGAATGAATGAATGAATGAATGAATGAGTTGGCTGTTGGGCAGGACTGGGGCAAGTGGTGGCAAATTGAAGAAAAACAATACAAATGTAAGTTTATCAACATAACACCAGGTTCATTGTCATCAAAGCTATACACCATTGGTTTCTAGAAGAATTCTGTGCTACTACTTAGTTTTAGGCACACCTCATTTTATTGTTTATTGTTGGTCAGGCATTTTAATAGTTTACAACAGATGAGTGATAACAATGGAGGTGGAGGGAGTGGCCAAGTAGCTTAGACTGAACAGAGGTAAGAACATTTTGCAAAGCAAGAAATTGCCAAAAATGAATTATCTCCTGAGTCCATGATTCTTTGATCTGGCAAAGAGAGCTTCGTTACCACTCTTACTACATCAAAGCCCCCATGTTACCACCATGTGACTGGAGGACAATTCTCCCTTCCTCAGGAGACTGCTCTCGTTAACTTTGTTTCCATTTTGGTGAGTTTTTTAAAGGCTGTCAGTTTTTATGGGTGAGGAGAATGGACAAGTCCATTTGTCTTTGTGAATCTTTTGTTTATGCATCCCTAGCCACTCTTCAATAGCAAATAATACAATTTCCAGTATTATTGCTTGATTTCAGATAAGAGAAAGTCAACATTGACTTACTGCTTCTTTCACTTGACTCTCCTCCCCTTTTCTTGCTGTTGGGTTAAAACCACCTTCTTTTTGCAGCATTCAGGAGTTTGGGGGGCTGCTTTAAAATAAAGAGGGTGGAGGACCAGGCCAGAGTGTTTTTTGCATTTCCCCTATGTATCACTTATTAAACTCCTGTTGCCCTGACCATTGTTGCTTCCCACTGAAGTCTGGTTTATTTACTTGAAAATCTGATTTGTTTCATTTTATTACTGTGTTTGCGAAGTAACTGATATCAGATTCGGAGGGAAAGAACTGCCATTTACCAGCAGGCTGTGATGGCTTCGCCTCGGTCTGCAGGCCTGATTTTGAGGCCTCGTCTGCCCTGGGGCTCCCACAGAAATAAGATTACTGGCAATAACTGCTT